>NW_027305829.1:0-38245 GCF_039555335.1 Amphiura filiformis | reverse complement strand
CGTTGTTTGCACATTTTGGCGCAAAATTCAAGCATATCCTATTTCGACTAAATCGTGTTGAAATTGCTTTTTCCGTGATATCGCCATTTTGAGATCAATAATTGCCAAAATTTCAATATTTTTCTTGCCAGTGCCTTCCACATGATCAGTTGGACTGGGCGGACACAAAAAGTCTGACGTTGTTTGCACATTTTGGCGCAAAATTCAAGCATATCTATTTCGCCTAAATCGTGTTGAAATTGCTTTTTCCGTGATATCGCCATTTTGAGATCAATAATTGCAAAATTTCAATATTTTTTCTTGCCAGTGTCTTCCACATGATCAGTTGGACTGGGCAGACACAAAAGTCTGACTTTGTTTGCACATTTTGGCGCCAAATTCAAGCATATCCTGGTTCGCCTAAATCGTGTTGAAATTGTATTTTCCGTGATATCGCCATTTTGAGATCAATAATTGCCAAAATTTCAATATTTTTTCTTGCCAGTGTCTTCCACATGATCAGTTGGACTGGGCGGACACAAAAAGTCTGACTTTGTTTGCACATTTTGGCGCAAAATTCAAGCATATCCTATTTCGCCTAAATCGTGTTGAAATTGTATTTTCCGTGATATCGCCATTTTGAGATCAATAATTGCCAAAATTTCAATATTTTTTCTTACCAGTGTCTTCCACATGATCAGTTGGACTGGGTGGACACAAAAAGTCTGACTTTGTTTGCACATTTTGGCGCAAAATTCAAGCATATCCTATTTCGCCTAAATCGTGTTGAAATTGCTTTTTCCGTGATATCGCCATTTTGAGATCAATAATTGCAAAATTTCAATATTTTTTCTTGCCAGTGTCTTCCACATGATCAGTTGGACTGGGCAGACACAAAAAGTCTGACTTTGTTTGCACATTTTGGCGCCAAATTCAAGCATATCCTAGTTCGCCTAAATCGTGTTGAAATTGTATTTTCCGTGATATCGCCATTTTGAGATCAATAATTGCCAAAATTTCAATATTTTTTTCTTGCCAGTGTCTTTCACACGGTCAGCTCCGATGGGCAGACCCATACAAGTCTGACCTTGTTTGCACATTTCGTCGCGAAATTCAAGCATATCCTATTTCGCCTAAATCGTGTTGAAATTGTATTTTCCGTGATATCGCCATTTTGAGATCAATAATTGCCAAAATTTCAATATTTTTTCTTACCAGTGTCTTCCACATGATCAGTTGGACTGGGTGGACACAAAAAGTCTGACTTTGTTTTCACATTTTGGCGCAAAATTCAAGCATATCCTATTTCGCCTAAATCGTGTTGAAATTGCATTTTGCGTGATATCGCCATTTTGAGATCAATAATTGCCGAAACTTCAATCTTTTTTTCTTGCCAGTGTCTTCCACATGATCAGTTGGACTAGGTGGACACAAAAAAGTCTGACTTTGTTTTCACATTTTGGCGCAAAATTCAAGCATATCCTATTTCGCCTAAGTCGTGTTGAAATTGCATTTTCCGTGATATCGCCATTTTGAGATCAATAATTGCCGAAACTTCAATCTTTTTCTTGCCAGTGTCTTCCACATGATCAGTTGGACTGGGCGGACACAAAAATGTCTGACGTTGTTTGCACATTTTGGCGCAAAATTCAAGCATATCCTATTTCGACTAAATCGTGTTGAAATTGCTTTTTCCGTGATATCGCCATTTTGAGATCAATAATTGCCAAAATTTCAATATTTTTTCTTGCCAGTGCCTTCCACATGATCAGTTGGACTGGGCGGACACAAAAAAGTCTGACGTTGTTTGCACATTTTGGCGCAAAATTCAAGCATATCCTATTTCGCCTAAATCGTGTTGAAATTGCTTTTTCCGTGATATCGCCATTTTGAGATCAATAATTGCAAAATTTCAATATTTTTTCTTGCCAGTGTCTTCCACATGATCAGTTGGACTGGGCAGACACAAAAAGTCTGACTTTGTTTGCACATTTTGGCGCCAAATTCAAGCATATCCTGGTTCGCCTAAATCGTGTTGAAATTGTATTTTCCGTGATATCGCCATTTTGAGATCAATAATTGCCAAAATTTCAATATTTTTTCTTGCCAGTGTCTTCCACATGATCAGTTGGACTGGGCGGACACAAAAAAGTCTGACTTTGTTTGCACATTTTGGCGCAAAATTCAAGCATATCCTATTTCAGCCTAAATCGTGTTGAAATTGTATTTTCCGTGATATCGCCATTTTGAGATCAATAATTGCCGAAATTTCAATATTTTTTCTTGCCAGTGTCTTCCACATGATCAGTTGGACTGGGCTGACACAAAAAAGTCTGACTTTGTTTGCACATTTTGGCGCAAAATTCAAGCATACCATATTTCGCCTAAATCGTGTTGAAATTGTATTTTCCGTGATATCGCCATTTTGAGATCAATAATTGCCGAAATTTCAATATTTTTTCTTGCCAGTGTCTTCCACATGATCAGTTGGACTGGGCGGACACAAAAAAGTCTGACTTTGTTTTCACATTTTGTTAAATTCAAGAATATCCTAGTTGCCTAAATCGTGTTGAAATTGTATTTTCCGTGATATCGCCATTTTGAGATCAATAATTGCCGAAATTTCAATCTTTTTTCTTGCCAGTGTCTTCCACATGATCAGTTGGACTGGGTGGACACAAAAACGTCTGACTTTGTTTTCACATTTTGGCGCAAAATTCAAGCATATCCTATTTCGCCTAAATCGTGTTGAAATTGCATTTTCCGTGATATCGCCATTTTGAGATCAATATTGCCGAAACTTCAATCTTTTTTCTTGCCAGTGTCTTCCACATGATCAGTTGGACTGGGCGGACACAAAAATGTCTGACGTTGTTTGCACATTTTGGCGCAAAATTCAAGCATATCCTATTTCGCCTAAATCGTGTTGAAATTGCATTTTCCGTGATATCGCCATTTTGAGATCAATAATTGCCAAAATTTCAATATTTTTTCTTACCAGTGTCTTCCACATGATCAGTTGGACTGGGCGGACACAAAAAAGTCTGACTTTGTTTTCACATTTTGGCGCAAAATTCAAGCATATCCAATTTCGCCTAAATCGTGTTGAAATTGCATTTTCCGTGATATCGCCATTTTAAAATCAATAATTGCCGAAACTTCAATCTTTTTTCTTGCCAGTGTCTTCCACATGATCAGTTGGACTGGGCGGACACAAAAAAGTCTGACTTTGTTTGCACATTTTGGGGCTAAATTCAAGCATATCCTAGTTCGCCTAAATCGTGTTGAAATTGTATTTTCCGTGATATCGCCATTTTGAGATCAATAATTGCCGAAATTTCAATATTTTTTCTTGCCAGTGTCTTCTACATGATCAGTTGGACTGGGCGGACACAAAAAAGTCTGACTTTGTTTGCACATTTTGGCGCAAAATTCAAGCATATCCTAGTTCGCCTAAATCGTGTTGAAATTGTATTTTCCGTGATATCGCCATTTTGAGATCAATAATTGCCGAAATTTCAATATTTTTTCTTGCCAGTGTCATCCACATGATCAGTTGGACTGGGCGGACACAAAAAAGTCTGACTTTGTTTGCACATTTTGGCGCCAAATTCAAGCATATCCTAGTTCGCCTAAGTCGTGTTGAAATTGTATTTTCCGTGATATCGCCATTTTGAGATCAATAATTGCCGAAATTTCAATATTTTTTCTTGCCAGTGCCTTCCACATGATCAGTTGGACTGGGCGGACACAAAAAAGTCTGACGTTGTTTGCACATTTTGGCGCAAAATTCAAGCATATCCTATTTCGCCTAAATCGTGTTGAAATTGCTTTTTCCGTGATATCGCCATTTTGAGATCAATAATTGCAAAATTTCAATATTTTTTCTTGCCAGTGTCTTCCACATGATCAGTTGGACTGGGCAGACACAAAAAGTCTGACTTTGTTTGCACATTTTGGCGCCAAATTCAAGCATATCCTAGTTCGCCTAAATCGTGTTGAAATTGTATTTTCCGTGATATCGCCATTTTGAGATCAATAATTGCCGAAATTTCAAATTTTTTTTCTTGCCAGTGTCTTCCACATGATCAGTTGGACTGGGCGGACACAAAAAGTCTGACTTTGTTTGCACATTTTGGCGCAAAATTCAAGCATATCCTATTTCGCCTAAATCGTGTTGAAATTGTATTTTCCGTGATATCGCCATTTTGAGATCAATAATTGCCAAAATTTCAATATTTTTTCTTGCCAGTGTCTTCCACATGATCAGTTGGACTGGGTGGACACAAAAAGTCTGACTTTGTTTTCACATTTTGGCGCAAAATTCAAGCATATCCTATTTCGCCTAAATCGTGTTGAAATTGCTTTTTCCGTGATATCGCCATTTTGAGATCAATAATTGCAAAATTTCAATATTTTTTCTTGCCAGTGTCTTCCACATGATCAGTTGGACTGGGCAGACACAAAAAGTCTGACTTTGTTTGCACATTTTGGCGCCAAATTCAAGCATATCCTGGTTCGCCTAAATCGTGTTGAAATTGTATTTTCCGTGATATCGCCATTTTGAGATCAATAATTGCCAAAATTTCAATATTTTTTCTTGCCAGTGTCTTCCACATGATCAGTTGGACTGGGCGGACACAAAAAGTCTGACTTTGTTTGCACATTTTGGCGCAAAATTCAAGCATATCCTATTTCGCCTAAATCGTGTTGAAATTGTATTTTCCGTGATATCGCCATTTTGAGATCAATAATTGCCAAAATTTCAATATTTTTTCTTGCCAGTGTCTTCCACATGATCAGTTGGACTGGGTGGACACAAAAAGTCTGACTTTGTTTTCACATTTTGGCGCAAAATTCAAGCATATCCTATTTCGCCTAAATCGTGTTGAAAATTGCATTTTGCGTGATATCGCCATTTTGAGATCAATAATTGCCGAAACTTCAATCTTTTTTCTTGCCAGTGTCTTCCACATGATCAGTTGGACTAGGTGGACACAAAAAAGTCTGACTTTGTTTTCACATTTTGGCGCAAAATTCAAGCATATCCTATTTCGCCTAAGTCGTGTTGAAATTGCATTTTCCGTGATATCGCCATTTTGAGATCAATAATTGCCGAAACTTCAATCTTTTTTCTTGCCAGTGTCTTCCACATGATCAGTTGGACTGGGCGGACACAAAAATGTCTGACGTTGTTTGCACATTTTGGCGCAAAATTCAAGCATATCCTATTTCGACTAAATCGTGTTGAAATTGCTTTTTCCGTGATATCGCCATTTTGAGATCAATAATTGCCAAAATTTCAATATTTTTTCTTGCCAGTGTCTTCCACATGATCAGTTGGACTGGGCGGACACAAAAATGTCTGACGTTGTTTGCACATTTTGGCGCAAAATTCAAGCATATCCTATTTCGCCTAAATCGTGTTGAAATTGCTTTTTCCGTGATATCGCCATTTTGAGATCAATAATTGCAAAATTTCAATATTTTTTCTTGCCAGTGTCTTCCACATGATCAGTTGGACTGGGCAGACACAAAAAAAGTCTGACTTTGTTTGCACATTTTGGCGCCAAATTCAAGCATATCCTGGTTCGCCTAAATCGTGTTGAAATTGTATTTTCCGTGATATCGCCATTTTGAGATCAATAATTGCCAAAATTTCAATATTTTTTCTTGCCAGTGTCTTCCACATGATCAGTTGGACTGGGCGGACACAAAAAAGTCTGACTTTGTTTGCACATTTTGGCGCAAAATTCAAGCATATCCTATTTCAGCCTAAATCGTGTTGAAATTGTATTTTCCGTGATATCGCCATTTTGAGATCAATAATTGCCGAAATTTCAATATTTTTTCTTGCCAGTGTCTTCCACATGATCAGTTGGACTGGGCTGACACAAAAAAGTCTGACTTTGTTTGCACATTTTGGCGCAAAATTCAAGCATACCATATTTCGCCTAAATCGTGTTGAAATTGTATTTTCCGTGATATCGCCATTTTGAGATCAATAATTGCCGAAATTTCAATCTTTTTCTTGCCAGTGTCTTCCACATGATCAGTTGGACTGGGTGGACACAAAAACGTCTGACTTTGTTTTCACATTTTGGCGCAAAATTCAAGCATATCCTATTTCGCCTAAATCGTGTTGAAATTGCATTTTCCGTGATATCGCCATTTTGAGATCAATATTTGCCGAAACTTCAATCTTTTTTCTTGCCAGTGTCTTCCACATGATCAGTTGGACTGGGCGGACACAAAAATGTCTGACGTTGTTTGCACATTTTGGCGCAAAATTCAAGCATATCCTATTTCGCCTAAATCGTGTTGAAATTGCATTTTCCGTGATATCGCCATTTTGAGATCAATAATTGCCAAAATTTCAATATTTTTTCTTGCCAGTGTCTTCCACATGATCAGTTGGACTGGGTGGACACAAAAAAGTCTGACTTTGTTTTCACATTTTGGCGCAAAATTCAAGCATATCCAATTTCGCCTAAATCGTGTTGAAATTGCATTTTCCGTGATATCGCCATTTTAAAATCAATAATTGCCGAAACTTCAATCTTTTTCTTGCCAGTGTCTTCCACATGATCAGTTGGACTGGGCGGACACAAAAAAGTCTGACTTTGTTTGCACATTTTGGGGCTAAATTCAAGCATATCCTAGTTCGCCTAAATCGTGTTGAAATTGTATTTTCCGTGATATCGCCATTTTGAGATCAATAATTGCCGAAATTTCAATATTTTTCTTGCCAGTGTCATCTACATGATCAGTTGGACTGGGCGGACACAAAAAAGTCTGACTTTGTTTGCACATTTTGGCGCAAAATTCAAGCATATCCTAGTTCGCCTAAATCGTGTTGAAATTGTATTTTCCGTGATATCGCCATTTTGAGATCAATAATTGCCGAAATTTCAATATTTTTTCTTTCCAGTGTCTTCCACATGATCAGTTGGACTGGGCGGACACAAAAAAGTCTGACTTTGTTTGCACATTTTGGCGCCAAATTCAAGCATATCCTATTTCGCCTAAATCGTGTTGAAATTGTATTTTCCGTGATATCGCCATTTTGAGATCAATAATTGCCGAAATTTCAATCTTTTTTCTTGCCAGTGTCTTCCACATGATCAGTTGGACTGGGCAGACACAAAAAAGTCTGACTTTGTTTGCACATTTTGGCGCAAAATTCAAGCATATCCTATTTCAGCCTAAATCGTGTTGAAATTGTATTTTCCGTGATATCGCCATTTTGAGATCAATAATTGATGAAATTTCAATATTTTTTCTTGCCAATGTCTTCCACATGATCAGTTCGACTGGGCTGACACAAAAAAGTCTGACTTTGTTTGCACATTTTGGCGCAAAATTCAAGCATACCATATTTCGCCTAAATCGTGTTGAAATTGTATTTTCCGTGATATCGCCATTTTGAGATCAATAATTGCCGAAATTTCAATCTTTTTCTTGCCAGTGTCTTCCACATGATCAGTTGGACTTGGCGGACACAAAAAGTCTGACTTTGTTTGCACATTTTGGCGCAAAATTCAAGCATATCCTATTTCGCCTAAATCGTGTTGAAATTGTATTTTCCGTGATATCGCCATTTTGAGATCAATAATTGCCAAAATTTCAATATTTTTTCTTGCCAGTGTCTTCCATATGATCAGTTGAACTGGGCAGACACAAAAAAGTCTGACTTTGTTTGCACATTTTGGCGCCAAATTCAAGCATATCCTAGTTCGCCTAAATCGTGTTGAAATTGTATTTTCCGTGATATCGCCATTTTGAGATCAATAATTGCCGAAATTTCAATATTTTTTTCTTGCCAGTGTCTTCCACATGATCAGTTGGACTGGGCGGACACAAAAAAGTCTGACTTTGTTTGCACATTTTGGCGCAAAATTCAAGCATATCCTATTTCAGCCTAAATCGTGTTGAAATTGTATTTTCCGTGATATCGCCATTTTGAGATCAATAATTGCCGAAATTTCAATATTTTTCTTGCCAGTGTCTTCCACATGATCAGTTAGACTGGGCGGACACAAAAAAGTCTGACTTTGTTTGCACATTTTGGCGCAAAATTCAAGCATATCCTATTTCAGCCTAAATCGTGTTGAAATTGTATTTTCCGTGATATCGCCATTTTGAGATCAATAATTGCCGAAATTTCAATATTTTTTCTTGCCAGTGTCTTCCACATGATCAGTTGGACTGGGCGGACACAAAAAAGTTTGACTTTGTTTGCACATTTTGGCGCAAAATTCAAGCATATCCTATTTCAGCCTAAATCGTGTTGAAATTGTATTTTCCGTGATATCGCCATTTTGAGATCAATAATTGCCGAAATTTCAATATTTTTTCTTGCCAGTGTCTTCCACATGATCAGTTGGACTGGGCTGACACAAAAAAGTCTGACTTTGTTTGCACATTTTGGCGCAAAATTCAAGCATATCCTATTTCGCCTAAATCGTGTTGAAATTGCATTTTCAGTGATATCGCCATTTTGAGATCAATAATTGCCGAAATTTCAATCTTTTTTCTTGCCAGTGTCTTCCACATGATCAGTTGGACTGGGCGGACACAAAAATGTCTGACGTTGTTTGCACATTTTGGCGCAAAATTCAAGCATATCCTATTTCGCCTAAGGTAGACTGACAATATTATTTATAAGGTTTCCTGCAGTAGAACGGACCCGCCGCATATCGCGAATCCATTGTTTTATTTATACCGCAGGCCGCCGACCCAATTAGACGCTATCAGCTAATCTGCTTTATCACGAGAGTGTGAGACTGATCAATAAACACCATCGCATCAACTCAATACGAAGCCTACCGCGGTAAGCCGCAAGCACAGATCTATTTACATACCTAATTGGCAACAAGGAAGAACAAACATTGTCACCGTCTACTCGATCGATCGGGAGTATTTACCCACTTGTGTTGTCACCGATTTGAAACTCATGTCCACTTAATATCTTAAATCATGATTATATGTATGATGTTGTGGAGTTGATAATAATTAACATATAACTGTATTGTATGTTTATATTTTGCTGGCGATCACAAAGTGTACTGTGTTGTCCGGGTAGCTCCGGTACGGGTGTATATATGCAGAGAAGATATGAGACAATTTGTCAAAAAGGATGAACTGTTATCGTGGTCGTAGGCCTATAGGCCTTCTGATACTATCAAATACATTTAAGGGGCAATGACAACGCCCTGAAACTTTTTAATTAGGCCTATAGCTTTTTAAGAGCTAATTAGAATTAAGAAGCCATTCTGGGCTACTGATGTCTAATATGACAAACCCTGAAAATAGACCTAGGCCTACTCATTTTAAAATCGCCGGTAAAAATTGTTTTAACCATAGTTTAACCCGGGAGTTTAACCTAGTCCTAGAAAGCTTATCTTTTTGATATCAACTCATCAACTAAGGCCTAAATGCGCCTAATATTCCCCATTGTTGTAATATTACATGGGCTATCGCGAGAACTTCAGATAGGCTATTATTACACGACTGACCACGACCGTCATGCAATCGCCTTTTCCGCATTGATAAATCTGCACAATCGCCTCGTGTTTATTTTTTTAAACGCTACAAATATCAGAATCATAAGTTATGAATAATGAAAAGTATAATCCATGCAGGGTTCGAATTCGCCGGTTTCGCATCGCGGAATGCGATGCAAAACTTGCCAATTGCTATACACTTCCCTGCTATCATACATCGCAACATCGAACAGTAGCATAATTTTTCCCTATAAATTTGGCTCCATTTCATCATCCAGCATGTCCAGTGCTCAGAAAATGGCCTAGTAAAATTGTGTGTTCAACAGATCGCCAGTAAAATGTTTGCTAGTTTTATATCCAATCCATGTTTATTTACATTATGACTCGATTCCCCATGAATCATGCATGTCCGTAGAACTAAAACAGAAACTTTAATTATTCATCCCCGTAATATTATTCATTCTTCATAAAATATGTAACGAAAATAGTACTGATTACTAAACGTAATTAAAAAAAACCACGTGCTATTCGCTGATAACCGCGGTGTTTCCATGTCGTAGGTTTCTAAGTCTAATGAAAACTGAAGCTCCATTGCGCATGGTACCAACGCACACATCAAACCCGGAAGAGATCAGATGATTGGCACTTATTCGCGGCAAATTTTGACGACTTTCTAGTGAGTTTGGAAGTGGCGATTTCAAACAAATTTTTCGGAAACTACTCTCCAAATATCTAACTACGGTAAATAAATGTAGTTTTTGTACATAAAATGTTTGGTTAGATGAGATTGGATGGGTGCCTTGCGCAAGAAAAGTGAATGAACTGGGCACTTTGTGTAGTACAAATTAATTCATAGACTTAGGAAGATTTTCAACATGGGAGGGGGAGGGGGCTTAAACTTTAAAAATATTTTGTGGGACCACACTGGGGTGCGCGAGGCCTCGCAGTCAGAAAATTTTGCAAAATATAGGCCTAGGTCACAAAGACCCATTTTCCCAGATCGGTATTCAGAGCGAACGATGTCATACAGTTCTTGGAGTAGGCCTATTTATTTTTGACATTTTGTCTAAAATGATCGCCAATTGTTTGTGCCGAAAATGTAATTTTTCTTGGATACTACGATGATCATTAAAAAAAAAGAAAAGAAAGGTAGAAAGAAAAGAAAAAATGCACTAAAAAGTAACTCTCATTTTAAAAGCTATTCGCGCGGGGTCCTGAGACAAACCTTTTTTTTTTGGCCTTATAAAGTTACGCTCATGCGTACGTCTGTCGGCATTTCTAAGAGATCACGAGTCTCAAAGGATGCCGCAGTTCGCCGCAAAGTATACCGCAGTCCGCCGCACATTGGATTTAACAGGTTTGTGTACAATATCATCGATTATATAGGGACTACTTGACATTGTCTATGCATTGTTTACAGATTACATTGGTTTTGACAGATTCAAAGAAGATTACATTGCTTTTGCCAGATTACATTGGTTTTGCCAGATTACATTGGTTTTGCCAGATTACATTAGTTTTGGCAGATTACATTAGATTACGTTATCACCCATAAAATACCTGCTATGCATACATCAATTAACGAATTGGTATAGGATGTGTCAATAAAATTCTCATGATTTTTTAAGGACGTGCTATTATATTTATAGGCCTACTGGGGGATGAATGTTGAGATCGGGCAAGTTTTTGTTTCTGTTTGTTTGCTTGTTGTTTTGTTTTTTAGGTAGGCCTATTTAGGGGCTGTGCAATAACTATGAGCCCTGGGGGAGGGTAAAATTGGGGGGCAAGAATTTTTTGGCGAGCCGAAAGGGGGGGGGCAAGCAATTTTGGCCAGCCGAGAGGGGGGCGAGCGATTTTGGCACACATTCATGGGGCGCCTTTTCAATATAACGCTCTAATAAGGCTTAGGAAAACAGTACGGAAACGCTTTAATATGCAAATTTTCCTGCTCGCTGCGCTCGCAACATAATAATTATATCTAGACCTTTTAAAGTTTGAAAATTGGGATCCCAAAATTTGGCATGTGTAAAGGGAGGGACAGATTTTTGGCGGGCCGAGAGGAGGGGCAAGCGATTTTTGGCAGGCCGAGAGGGGGGGGCAAGCGAATTTTGGCGGGCCGTTCGGAAATTTTACCCCCGGGGGGGGGCTCATAATTATTGCACAGCCCCTTATTGCATGAGCTATTTTTCTGTTTCTTGCTTTTTCAATATACATTTTCAGTGGCGTACCGTGGCCGCTCCTACCCCCCGGGGGGGGGGGTCATGTCGTTATTCCGAAGGACCGTTATTCCGAAGGGTCATTACTCCGAATTTACAACAAGGGTCATTATTCCGAAGGGTCATTACACCGAAGGTTCACTATTCCGAAGGGTCGTTATTCCGAAGGGTCGTTATTCCGAAGGGTCATTACTCCGAATTAAAAAGTAGGCTCGTTATTCCGAATTTAAAACAGGGTTCGTTATTCCGAATTTAAAACAAGGCTCGTTATTCCGAAGGGTCATTACTCCGAATTAAAAAGTAGGCTCGTTATTCCGAATTTAAAACAGGGTTCGTTATTCCGAATTTAAAACAAGGGTCGTTATTCCGAATTTAAAACAAGGCTCGTTATTCCGAAGGGTCATTACTCCGAATTAAAAAGTAGGCTCGTTATTCCGAATTTAAAACAGGGTTCGTTATTCCGAATTTAAAACAAGGGTCGTTATTCCGAATTTAAAACATGGCTCGTTATTCCGAAGGGTCATTACTCCGAATTTAAAAGTAGGCTCGTTATTCCGAATTTAAAACAAGGTTCGTTATTCCGAATTTAAAACAAGGGTCGTTATTCGAATTTAAAACAAGGCTCGTTATTCCGAAGGGTCATTACACCGAATTTAAAAGTAGGCTCGTTATTCCGAATTTAAAACAAGTTTCGTTAAAACAAGGGTCGTTATTCCGAATTTAAAACAAGGCTCGTTATTCCGAAGGGTCATTACTCCGAATTTCAAACAAGGGTCGTTATTCCAAAGGGTCATTACTCCGAATTTAAAACCAGGCTCGTTATTCCGAATTTAAAACCAGGCTCGTTATTCCGAATTTAAAACAAGGGTCGTTATTCCGAAGGGTCATTACTCCGAATTAATACTATTAGGTTCATTATTCCGAAGGGTCGTTATTCCGAATTTAAAACAAGGCTCGTTATTCCGAAGGGTCATTACTCCGAATTTAAAAGTAGGCTCGTTATTCCGAATTTAAAACAAGGTTCGTTATTCCGAATTTAAAACAAGGGTCGTTATTCCGAATTTAAAACAAGGCTCGTTATTCCGAAGGGTCATTACTCTGAATTTAAAAGTAGGCTCGTTATTCCGAAGGTTTTAAAACAAGGGTCGTTATTCCGAATTTAAAACAAGGCTCGTTATTCCGAAGGGTCATTACTCCGAATTTCAAACCAGGCTCGTTATTCCGAATTTCAAACAAGGCTCGTTATTCCAAAGGGTCATTACTCCGAATTTAAAACCAGGCTCGTTATTCCGAATTTAAAACCAGGCTCGTTATTCCGAATTCAAAACAAGGGTCGTTATTCCGAAGGGTCATTACTCCGAATTAATACTAAGGTTCATTATTCCGAAGGGTCATTACTCCGAATTAATACTAAGGTTCATTATTCCGAAGGGTCGTTATTCCGAATTTAAAACAAGGCTCGTTATTCCGAAGGGTCATTACTCCGAATTTAAAACCAGGCTCGTTATTCCGAATTTAAAATTAGGCTCGTTATTCCGAATTTAAAGCAAGGGTCGTTATTCCGAAGGGTCGTTATTCCGAATTTAAAAAAAAGCTCGGTATATCGAATTTAAAACAAGGGTCGTTATTCCGAAGGGTCATTATTCCGAATTTAAAAGAAGGCTCGTTATTCCGAATTTAAAACAAGGGTCGTTATTCCGATGGGTCATTATTCCGAATTTAAAAGAAGGCTCGTTATTCCGAATTTAAAACAAGGGTCGTTATTCCGAAGGGTCATTATTTCGAATTTAAAATTAGGCTCGTTATTCCGAATTTTAAACAAGGGTCGTTATTCCGAAGGGTCATTACTCCGAATTTCGGAGTAATGACCCTTCGGAGTTTTGACCCTTCGGAATAACGAACCTGGTTGTAAATTCGGAATAACGAGCCTTAGGCCGTATAAAATTAATGTTTTGGTTCTCGTCCAGAGGATTTTCATGAATTGATGAGGGAGGGAGGTGTTTTTTTTTTTTTTTTTTTTCAATGTAAAATTAGCATTGTCAGTAGTTTTCGGTCTTCTCCAACAGTGCTCGAGGAAACGATGAGGCCCTTTTTTTTTTTTTAATTTGATATTTTAAAGGATAAAACCCCTATAATATCAAAAAAAGAATTGGAAGTGATGCTTGTTCTCTAATAAACTTATTTATATGTATGAAGATTTCATAAATCATTCCAAAGTCTAAAAAATTGAAAAATCTAAAAAAAAAAAAAAATCTGACAAATCCCAGAAATTGAGGAGGGAGGGACGAGAACCAAAATATTAATTTTACACGGCCTTATCTTAAATTCGGAATAACGAGTCTAGTTGTAAATTCGGAATAACGAGCCTAGTGTTAAATTCGGAATAACGAGCCTTCTTTTAAATTCGGAATAACGAGCCTAGTTGTAAATTCGGAATAACGAGCCCTGTTTTAAATTCGAGTAATAACCCTTCGAATAACGACCCTTCGAATAACGACCCTTCGGAATACCGAACCTTGTTGTAAACTTCTCCCGCCGCTCCTTCTTTTTGGCCGCCCCCTGCTTTTCCCTCGGGGGGGGGCGCCCCCAAAGCCCCCCCCCCCCCCAAATACGCGCATGCATTTAACACTGCAGTGAAAGCCCCCCCCCCGCTTTTCTATAAAAAAGGTTGAGATTTTTATACATTTTAATAGCATACACTGACGCTAAAATACCCGTCAATTAAAGTTGCCAGGATTGTACCGCAAAAACGATGATGTTTACAAGTACCGTATAATTAGCATACGGTATATTCTGTAAAAGTACGGTAGAATGTCCATAAAATACGGTAGAAAGCACGTGTTGCCAAGTAAAATGCCAACATTCAACCATGATTTGTTGATGTAAACTATGCACCACAAAATTTATACGAACTTAGCATTTAAACACAATCTGCCAGGACAATACGGCTATTTATTATTTAAAAATATTGGAAGATGTAACACTTTAGACGCAAAAAAATATAAACAAATACAGCCTGATGTGAAATCGCTTCTCACACACTTGTCCCGAACGGCTGTACACATTGACCACAAAGACCACCGCCCAGCGTTACCATAGTTACAACTAGACGCATGGTACCAGGGATGTGAGAGTATAGCCTCACATCCCTGATGTAAATAACATACTTGACCCGTTGATGACCTATTATCATGATCATTATTATTGGGGAGCGGTTGGGGGACCATGTGCATGTAACCATGGTAACCAGACGGAATGGCAACAACATATGTGTGCGTGTAAACCTGGTGTAAACATAATTTTGATATTGACTTTTAAAATTCAATATCAAAATGTTTATCCGCATGCCGCAGTGACTGTATCGGGAATTATGGGAGGGGGAGCAGCGAGAGGGAGGGGAAACAGATATTGGTATATAAGGGGGCTGGCATTTTCTTCGGAAGAGGGTAGGTCCCAAATATATTGGGGCTCATAAACTTTTGGAAAAAAAGGGGGTCATAAAATTTTTGATGACCAAAATGTATAGGGAGTCACAAGATGACCACAGTTAGTGTGTTTTAAGCATATTTAGGGGTAAGGTGGGGGGGTCATTAAATATTTGTTGTCAAAATAGGGGGTCGCAATTTTATTGGCGCCGACTTTTTATAAATTTGGACCCCCCCTCCCCGCCCCCTTCCGAAGAAAATGCCAGCCCCATAAACGTGCGGTAAAAAATTGTTGGAAAAGTTTCCTCTGCACCCCAATCTCTCTCCCTTTTTTGTTAGATTCTTGAGCTCTGGGCCCCCAAAATCGGGTTCTGTTGGCAAAAAATATAGCAAGTCTGTGGCCATCCCCCCTCCGTCCGTTCTGAAAAACTGGCTACACACCAATGTGTAGTACAACTAGATATTTTAATATTAAAAAATATTGGCCAGCATTATTCTGGGGAAACAACGCGCCCTGCCTCCCCCGTCAATAATAGCTACTTATAAGTATAGTGAATCAGGCACCTTTTGGCAAGAGAATAAGTGTATGGTTCAAATGAAAAATTGTGCCTTATTAAAGCTAAACTGGTGTAAATATGGTGCAAAAGTGGAATAATTTCGCAAAAAATTGGCACCAATCGGACCCAACCGGGTCTGATTGGGGGGGCACAAGCCGTTTTGGGGGCATTTTCCTATGGCATTTTCTAAATTTTGCAATCAATTGGGGGGGGGACACGTGCCCCTTTGACGCGACGCCACTGGGAGGATGAATGTATTGACCATCCCCCATGGCAAAATATTGGGAGGATATATCCCCACCTCGGGATCTACGCCTATGGTGGCATACATTTCTAATGGGGAAGGAAAAAATTCTTGGAAGTAAAGTGAATCCGAAAATTCTTATCCCCCACCCCCTCCCAGGGCTGTCAACTTTTTGGAATTGCTTGGCGTGAGACAGAGGCGTACTTATACCGGGATTTGCCGACTACAATGTTCATTTTGATCCATGATTAATTGAGCCACGGGGCTCGAGAATGTGAAAAAAAGGGGGGGGGGGTAGGGACAACAAAAAATTTTGACGATGCGTGTGATTTTACTCATTTTCCAGCTTTTTGCGTGAGATTTACTACCTAGGCGTGATATTATACTACCTTGGCGTGAGACCGTGAGAAAGTGACCCAATGCGTGAGAGTTGACAGCCCTCCCCGGCTCATAACTATTGCACAGCCCCTGATAAGAGTGATATGAACTCGTTTCCCACCCGGGGGGGGGGGGGCACTTCAATATGAAATGGATATAGGTGTAGGGCTGGCATTTTCGCACTAAGGGGCATTCGGTGAGAGCAAAATGTAAAAAATATGGGGTCATTGGGTGAGAGCATGATTTTGGCATTCGGTGAGAGCAAAATGTAAAAAATATGGGGTCATTGGGTGAGAACGTGACCTTTTTTTAAATGGAATCTTTGGGTGAGAGCCGAAACAGCGCCACAAAAACCTCGAAAATCGAATTTCTAGTTCTAAATGGCTTCAAATTTCATTGTTTTTGAAAAATAAGTAACAAAATCAGTGAAAAATGAAAGTTACTGTTCAAATTGAACTTGTAAGGGTCTTTGGGTGACAGATCAAATGGAAAAAAAGGGGATGGATAAACGGCGAGTTATGAGGCGGTAAGTTATGGGAGAGTTACAGTAAGACCAGGTGGCGAGTTACAGTAAGACCAGGTGGCGAGTTACAGTAAGGCCAGGTGGCGAGTTACAGTAAGGCCAGGTGGCGAGTTACAGTAAGACCAGGTGGCGAGTTACAGTAAGACCAGGTGGCGAGTTACAGTAAGGCCAGGTGGCGAGTTACAGTAAGGCCAGGTGGCGAGTTACAGTAAGACCAGGTGGCGAGTTACAGTAAGACCAGGTGGCCTTCATATTATTTCCTGAAGACCATGATCATTATTGGTCCATTAAGGGAGAAAGGATGTCATTTAATAGTAATTCTTTTAGTTTTATAATGCCTTCATATTTCTGAAGATCATGATGTTAACATGGTTAAGAATGATATGTATCTACATGCTATACTATAAACAATAAACTGAGAAAACTGAATATTATCTACTCAAAGACGTTCTTTGTCAGTGATTCACAAAGAAAATGATGATGGTATGATAGGCTACCCCAAATGATCACAGAATACTGGTTCTGTTTCTCAGTCGACCCTCAGTACAAGATATGTAATATTAAAAATTTAATTGCGAGACTTACCGTTGTATTTTCAGAAATGTAGTCCGAGTATTTTACATCCCCCTCATTAAAACTAGTTAAGTTAATAATAGGCCTTGATTGATCTTTTGGTTGGTTAGGACAGTAATTTCAATGTGTCTTTTTTTTTTAAACCAAAACTAATTTTAATCCTAGATCCTGTATGTGAAGATGTAGGCCTATATGAATTACTTAGTAATTAGGGAACATAGAATATTAATGCTAGGAGGGAGGAAGAAATTTTTAGTAACAGACACAGAATCAAACTATTGGCTATAAATGTTATCAAAATCACTCATAAAAAAGGGAGGAATTCATAAGCTATATTTTTACAGCAAGATCATTAGAATTGCATGCTCCTTTTTGGAATTTTTAAGGTGCGTTATACAGTTGCGATTTTTTACTTGAAACTATATATTGATTTGAGTCATCGTTTGATTTAAAATTACACAAAATCCTTATCATTCAATATGATTAGATACTTTACACTTGCCTGTCAAATTTAAACTGTTTTATGCATGTGGATGTAAATGAATGGGATTTTACTATACCCATTGCTTCATTTAATCAAGATTAAATATTCTCTATTCTAAGAAGCAATTCTTTCGAATTTCCTCAAAACAATTTAGCAAATTTTGTGTCTACACATAACTTCGTTGAATGTGCACTTAAATAATTAACTACAAAAGAGAACATGCAGTGAATTTAAACACAAATGATTGCTGAATTCCTGATATTGATGTGGTTTCTGTTAATTTTGTCAAATTTGTATAATCTACACCCTTTGTCCATCCTAAACAAAGTTATTGGCATTTAACTTCCTCTAATCTTAGTTAGAACCTTTTTTGTAGCATATTATAAGGTTCTATAAGGTTCTTTTTGATGTAGGCCTACAAAGAACCTACACAAGCCTTTGATTAGAAAATTATAACTCGCCCCTTGTCCTTACTGTAACTCACCGCTTGTCCTTACTGTAACTCGCCGCCTGGCCTTACTGTAACTCGCCACCTGGCCTTACTGTAACTCGCCGCCTGGCCTTACTGTAACTCGCCACCTGGTCTTACTGTAACTCGCCACCTGGTCTTACTGTAACTCTCCCATAACTCGCCGCCGGGTCCTACAGATTTTTACTAAAACTCTCCCATAACTCGCCACCTGGCCTTACTGTAACTCGCCGCCTGGTCTTACTGTAACTCGCCACCTGGTCTTATTGTAACTCTCCCATAACTCGCCGCCCCATAACTCGCCGACTTACCGTACCCGAAAAATAGGGGGTCTTTGGGTGACAGAGCATGTGCTTGTAAAAAAATATGGGGTCTTTGGGTGACAGCGGTGCTGAAAAAGGGGGTCTTAACAGCCCTACATACGCGTCACCTCAAAAGTTGAGTGTTTCTCCCCGGGGTTTCCCACACTGTGATTGGTTGTACGTCATGTACGTCCAGGTTGTAATGTATGATATACCAGATATCGACCACAAAGACCACCGCCTGGCGTTACCATGGTTACAACTCCATGCATAGTACATGTACCAATGGTATGGACATCGACCACAAAGACCACCGCCCGGCGTTACCATGGTTACAACTCGATGCATATGGTATAAATGTACCAATGGTATGGGCTTGTTGACAATATTCCAGAGAAAATCAGCTGTTGCCATGCCATGGTGCTAGCGCTATTAAAATACTAAATTGACTTTTGTACATGTACTGCAGCAAGTGAGGCCTGGTACTCGTTCCCGGGGTATATTTCAAAATTTCAAGCATTTTTGCGATGGATGTTAAATCCGATGATGTACATGTACCTGAATCAGACAGTGAACTGGGATTCCATGGCGGGCCCACCGCGCTGAGCGCTGGCGGGATCTATGTCAAGGCTGTGTTCATTGAATTGAATTTTCTAGTGAGGTCAGCCAGAATATTAGAGATGCGAACTTTTTGGAACAATCCCCCCCCCCCCCCCCAAGGCGAAAAGCTGCCTTCACTCTGATTTTCACTGATATCTCCGATAGGCTTCGTGGGAGGTTTAATAGCAACAAGAAAGATGATGTTTCGGTTCAGGGTAGGCATCAGGCAGGCGAGCTGCCGCAGGGCAATGTCCAGGGATCGCGCAAGGGATCACTGATCCTTGAGCATGGTCCATCATAGACTTTACGGGTCCATTTTTATGGACAGGATATAATACCAAAGATAAAACGATGACTAGCCTACGTTTTAAAATGGAAATACGATGCAACATTCACTCTAGGGTCTATGGAAAATGAAAAAGATAAATTAATGACCCTATACCATCGGTGCGCATGTGTTGTCATGATGAGATGGAGAACAAGCATGACAAGTAGGTCTATCTGACAAGAAAAATGCCGTCATCGGACGATTGTAAAAAAATTGTAGTGGGGAACATGTGCCAAAAGTACGAAAAACACTGCTGAAACGTACAAAAATTATGTCTTGAAATGATTATAGCAATACAAGCAATATAAATCAGGTAAGAAATGTGCAAGATAGGCCTATAAAATTTACAAGTCTTGTGATAATATCTTGCACATGAAGTATGTCGATAATATCAAAATCAATTTAACTTCAACTTGATTCCCAGTGATGTTTCAAGTTGAACTTCTTGTTGATTTTTAAAGCGGGTAGACCTACACGATGTGTCGATCGAATACAATCAATTACTTGTTCAACCTTCAAGGATCGAATCATCAATAGGACCTTTTAAGAAACTTCTTTCATTTTTATTTAATTTTAGCATTCCTAGAGTGCAACGAGTGGAGATTCAACACGGCGAAAACCCAGGGCGAAAATGTATCTAACGAGCTGAAGAGTTTGGCTACCTGGCCCGCTAGCATCGGGCCGCTATCTCAGGCTCGCTACAGCTGTAGACCGAGGTTTCGCGGCTGGCCTCCATCTATATAGATGCTTCCACGAGTCCCTGGTTGAGAATGCCTCGATGCCTGGGTACACGCAAACTTTAGTATTGAGATGAAAACCACATAACAACAAACCGTAAATTAGAGCCAAGAAATGTTTTTTTTCCCCCATTAATAGGCGAGGTTCAAAGAAAATAACTAATAATAATTATAGGCCTATCATGAATTTTTAATTATCTTGATCGCTATGTGTGTTTTGAATTGATGTTGTTTAGTTTTCTGTTTTGTTTCAGAAGGAGTCGCTGGGATGTAATAAAATTAAATATTAAATAATTCACATATCGCAAATATATCATAAATTGCATAGTTTCACTAAAATAGATGAAAATATCGACAACCATAGGATGGTGATAGCAATAACTAAATAATTATCACGACATGGCATGGGTTCACATTTTACTTGGCTATTTATATGATTGATATATAATTCTTACACCGATCTGGAGAATGCAATATTAAAACCTGGCAATAAAGTCTTTGCGAATGTACACACTTCAGTAGTTGACTTTAATCGATATTAGCACTAGAGAGGTTTTGCGTTGAAGTTGGTCAAGCGTGTCCCTCATTTGGCGACAATTGAGTAGATTCTGGTCTAAAAGTTTGCGTTACTCCCCGGGCGTTACTCAAGGCCCAAATGTGATATTAGTTGTGTGCGGTGCAACTGTAAATTATAACCATGATAACAATCATATTGAACTATCACCCTCCTGATTGTATCTGTATGTCCTACCCGTAAAAAGACAGACGTGCAGCGGTATAATATTATTATTAATACAATCGGTAAATAAAACCATAGTCTATGATAAAACACAATATTCGGACCCATCTTATAAACCACGAACAGGGCTGCAACACGAATTATATCGCATGCAGCACAACCATGGTAAAACACAATAGCCTACTACTTTTGGCCGTACACTGATACCACGCCGACGCGATCATCTGGAAAGTGCTAAAGCAAAAATCGCTGGTTACTGCAACAGTAAACAGTTATATTCATCCATTTATCACACATTTACACCTTCCTAGAATCTTTTAACAGTTATATTGACCCATGATTTAAGCCAGAGTAATCACTGCCAATTGTTTATTCAATGTACACGGTGCAGAGGTCCGTCGTAATTGCCAAAATTTCAATATTTTTTTTCTTGCCAGTGTCTTCCACATGATCAGTTGGACTGGGCGGACACAAAAAAGTCTGACTTTGTTTGCATATTTTGGCGCAAAATTCAAGCATATCCTATTTCAGCCTAAATCCGTGTTGAAATTGTATTTTGCGTGATATCGCCATTTTGAGATCAATAATTGCCGAAATTTCAATATTTTTTCTTGCCAGTGTCTTCCACATGATCAGTTGGACTGGGCTGACACAAAAAGTCTGACTTTGTTTGCACATTTTGGCGCAAAATTCAAGCATACCATATTTCGCCTAAATCGTGTTGAAATTGTATTTTCCGTGATATCGCCATTTTGAGATCAATAATTGCAAAATTTCAATATTTTTTCTTGCCAGTGTCTTCCACATGATCAGTTGGACTGGGCAGACACAAAAAAGTCTGACTTTGTTTGCACATTTTGGCGCCAAATTCAAGCATATCCTAGTTCGCCTAAATCGTGTTGAAATTGTATTTTCCGTGATATCGCCATTTTGAGATCAATAATTGCCAAAATTTCAATATTTTTTCTTGCCAGTGTCTTCCACATGATCAGTTGGACTGGGCAGACACAAAAAAGTCTGACTTTGTTTGCACATTTTGGCGCCAAATTCAAGCATATCCTAGTTCGCCTAAATCGTGTTGAAATTGTATTTTCCGTGATATCGCCATTTTGAGATCAATAATTGCCGAAATTTCAATATTTTTTCTTGCCAGTGTCTTCCACATGATCAGTTGGACTGGGGGAAGACACAAAAAAAGTCTGACTTTGTTTGCACATTTTGGCGCAAAATTCAAGCATATCCTATTTCGCCTAAATCGTGTTGAAATTGCATTTTCCGTGATATCGCCCTTTTGTGATCAATAATTGCCGAAATTTCAATATTTTTTTCTTGCCAGTGTCTTCCACATGATCAGTTGGACTGGGCGGACACAAAAAGTCTGACTTTGTTTGCACATTTTGGCGCAAAATTCAAGCATATCCTATTTCGCCTAAATCGTGTTGAAATTGTATTTTCCGTGATATCGCCATTTTGAGATCAATAATTGCCAAAATTTCAATATTTTTTCTTGCCAGTGTCTTCCACATGATCAGTTGGACTGGGTGGACACAAAAAAGTCTGACTTTGTTTTCACATTTTGGCGCAAAATTCAAGCATATCCTATTTCGCCTAAATCGTGTTGAAATTGCATTTTCCGTGATATCGCCATTTTGAGATCAATAATTGCCGAAACTTCAATCTTTTTTCTTGCCAGTGTCTTCCACATGATCAGTTGGACTGGGTGGACACAAAAAGTCTGACTTTGTTTGCACATTTTGGCGCAAAATTCAAGCATATCCTATTTCGCCTAAATCGTGTTGAAATTGCATTTTCCGTGATATCGCCATTTTGAGATCAATAATTGCCGAAATTTCAATATTTTTTCTTGCCAGTGTCTTCCACATGATCAGTTGGACTGGGCGGACACAAAAATGTCTGACGTTGTTTGCACATTTTGGCGCAAAATTCAAGCATATCCTATTTCGCCTAAATCGTGTTGAAATTGCTTTTTCCGTGATATCGCCATTTTGAGATCAATAATTGCCAAAATTTCAATATTTTTTCTTGCCAGTGTCTTCCACATGATCAGTTGGACTGGGCGGACACAAAAAGTCTGACTTTGTTTGCACATTTTGGCGCAAAATTCAAGCATATCCTATTTCGCCTAAATCGTGTTGAAATTGTATTTTCCGTGATATCGCCATTTTGAGATCAATAATTGCCAAAATTTCAATATTTTTTCTTGCCAGTGTCTTCCACATGATCAGTTGGACTGGGCAGACACAAAACTGTCTGACTTTGTTTGCACATTTTGGCGCAAAATTCAAGCATATCCTATTTCGCCTAAATCGTGTTGAAATTGTATTTTCCGTGATATCGCCATTTTGAGATCAATAATTGCCGAAATTTCAATATTTTTTCTTGCCAGTGTCTTCCACATGATCAGTTGGACTGGGCGGACACAAAAAGTCTGACTTTGTTTGCACATTTTGGCGCAAAATTCAAGCATATCCTATTTCGCCTAAATCGTGTTGAAATTGTATTTTCCGTGATATCGCCATTTTGAGATCAATAATTGCCGAAATTTCAATATTTTTTCTTGCCAGTGTCTTCCACATGATCAGTTGGACTGGGCTGACACAAAAAAGTCTGACTTTGTTTGCACATTTTGGCGCAAAATTCAAGCATATCCTATTTCGCCTAAATCGTGTTGAAATTGTATTTTCCGTGATATCGCCATTTTGAGATCAATAATTGCCGAAATTTCAATATTTTTTCTTGCCAGTGTCTTCCACATGATCAGTTGGACTGGGCGGACACAAAAAGTCTGACTTTGTTTGCACATTTTGGCGCAAAATTCAAGCATATCCTATTTCGCCTAAATCGTGTTGAAATTGTATTTTCCGTGATATCGCCATTTTGAGATCAATAATTGCCGAAATTTCAATATTTTTTCTTGCCAGTGTCTTCCACATGATCAGTTGGACTGGGTGGACACAAAAAGTCTGACTTTGTTTGCACATTTTGGCGCAAAATTCAAGCATATCCTATTTCGCCTAAATCGTGTTGAAATTGCATTTTCCGTGATATCGCCATTTTGAGATCAATAATTGCCGAAATTTCAATCTTTTTTTTTTTTTGCCAGTGTCTTCCACATGATCAGTTGGACTGGGCGGACACAAAAAAGTCTGACGTTGTTTGCACATTTTGGCGCAAAATTCAAGCATATCCTATTTCGCCTAAATCGTGTTGAAATTGCATTTTCCGTGATATCGCCATTTTGAGATCAATAATTGCCAAAATTTCAATATTTTTTTCTTGCCAGTGTCTTCCACATGATCAGTTGGACTGGGCGGACACAAAAAAGTCTGACTTTGTTTGCACATTTTGGCGCAAAATTCAAGCATATCCTATTTCAGCCTAAATCGTGTTGAAATTGTATTTTCCGTGATATCGCCATTTTGAGATCAATAATTGCCGAAATTTCAATATTTTTTCTTGCCAGTGTCTTCCACATGATCAGTTGGACTGGGCGGACACAAAAAAGTCTGACTTTGTTTGCACATTTTGGCGCAAAATTCAAGCATATCCTATTTCAGCCTAAATCGTGTTGAAATTGTATTTTCCGTGATATCGCCATTTTGAGATCAATAATTGCCGAAATTTCAATATTTTTTCTTGCCAGTGTCTTCCACATGATCAGTTGGACTGGGCGGACACTAAAAAAGTCTGACTTTGTTTGCACATTTTGGCGCAAAATTCAAGCATATCCTATTTCGCCTAAATCGTGTTGAAATTGTATTTTCCGTGATATCGCCATTTTGAGATCAATAATTGCCGAAATTTCAATATTTTTTCTTGCCAGTGTCTTCCACATGATCAGTTGGACTGGGCGGACACAAAAAGTCTGACTTTGTTTGCACATTTTGGCGCAAAATTCAAGCATATCCTATTTCGCCTAAATCGTGTTGAAATTGTATTTTCCGTGATATCGCCATTTTGAGATCAATAATTGCCGAAATTTCAATATTTTTCTTGCCAGTGTCTTCCACATGATCAGTTGGACTGGGCGGACACAAAAAGTCTGACTTTGTTTGCACATTTTGGCGCAAAATTCAAGCATATCCTATTTCGCCTAAATCGTGTTGAAATTGTATTTTCCGTGATATCGCCATTTTGAGATCAATAATTGCCAAAATTTCAATATTTTTCTTGCCAGTGTCTTCCACATGATCAGTTGGACTGGGCGGACACAAAAAGTCTGACTTTGTTTGCACATTTTGGCGCAAAATTCAAGCATATCCTATTTCGCCTAAATCGTGTTGAAATTGTATTTTCCGTGATATCGCCATTTTGAGATCAATAATTGCCGAAATTTCAATTTTTTTTTTCTTGCCAGTGTCTTCCACATGATCAGTTGGACTGGGCGGACACAAAAAGTCTGACTTTGTTTGCACATTTTGGCGCAAAATTCAAGCATATCCTATTTCGCCTAAATCGTGTTGAAATTGTATTTTCCGTGATATCGCCATTTTGAGATCAATAATTGCCGAAATTTCAATATTTTTTTTCTTGCCAGTGTCTTCCACATGATCAGTTGGACTGGGCGGACACAAAAAGTCTGACTTTGTTTGCACATTTTGGCGCAAAATTCAAGCATATCCTATTTCGCCTAAATCGTGTTGAAATTGTATTTTCCGTGATATCGCCATTTGAGATCAATAATTGCCGAAATTTCAATATTTTTTCTTGCCAGTGTCTTCCACATGATCAGTTGGACTGGGCGGACACAAAAAGTCTGACTTTGTTTGCACATTTTGGCGCAAAATTCAAGCATATCCTATTTCGCCTAAATCGTGTTGAAATTGTATTTTCCGTGATATCGCCATTTTGAGATCAATAATTGCCGAAATTTCAATATTTTTTTTCTTGCCAGTGTCTTCCACATGATCAGTTGGACTGGGCGGACACAAAAAGTCTGACTTTGTTTGCACATTTTGGCGCAAAATTCAAGCATATCCTATTTCGCCTAAATCGTGTTGAAATTGTATTTTCCGTGATATCGCCATTTTGAGATCAATAATTGCCAAAATTTCAATATTTTTTCATGCCAGTGTCTTCCACATGATCAGTTGGACTGGGCGGACACAAAAACGTCTGACTTTGTTTGCACATTTTGGCGCAAAATTCAAGCATATCCTATTTCAGCCTAAATCGTGTTGAAATTGTATTTTCCGTGATATCGCCATTTTGAGATCAATAATTGCCGAAATTTCAATATTTTTTTCTTGCCAGTGTCTTCCACATGATCAGTTGGACTGGGCGGACACAAAAAGTCTGACTTTGTTTGCACATTTTGGCGCAAAATTCAAGCATACCTATTTCGCCTAAATCGTGTTGAAATTGTATTTTCCGTGATATCGCCATTTTGAGATCAATAATTGCCGAAATTTCAATATTTTTTCTTGCCAGTGTCTTCCACATGATCAGTTGGACTGGGCGGACACAAAAAGTCTGACTTTGTTTGCACATTTTGGCGCAAAATTCAAGCATATCCTATTTCGCCTAAATCGTGTTGAAATTGTATTTTCCGTGATATCGCCATTTTGAGATCAATAATTGCCGAAATTTCAATATTTTTTCTTGCCAGTGTCTTCCACATGATCAGTTGGACTGGGCAGACACAAAAAGTCTGACTTTGTTTGCACAATTTGGGGCAAAATTCAAGCATATCCTATTTCGCCTAAATCGTGTTGAAATTGTATTTTCCGTGATATCGCCATTTTGAGATCAATAATTGCCGAAATTTCAATATTTTTTTCTTGCCAGTGTCTTCCACATGATCAGTTGGTCTGGTGGGACACAAAAAAGTCTGACTTTGTTTGCACATTTTGGCGCAAAATTCAAGCATATCCTATTTCGCCTAAATCGTGTTGAAATTGTATTTTCCGTGATATCGCCATTTTGAGATCAATAATTGCCGAAATTTCAATATTTTTTCTTGCCAGTGTCTTCCACATGATCAGTTGGACTGGGCGGACACAAAAAGTCTGACTTTGTTTGCACATTTTGGCGCAAAATTCAAGCATATATCCTATTTCGCCTAAATCGTGTTGAAATTGTATTTTCCGTGATATCGCCATTTTGAGATCAATAATTGCCGAAATTTCAATATTTTTTCTTGCCAGTGTCTTCCACATGATCAGTTGGACTGGGCGGACACAAAAAAGTCTGACTTTGTTTTCACATTTTGGCGCAAAATTCAAGCATATCCTATTTCGCCTAAATCGTGTTGAAATTGCATTTTCCGTGATATCGCCATTTTGAGATCAATAATTGCCGAAATTTCAATCTTTTTTCTTGCCAGTGTCTTCCACATGATCAGTTGGACTGGGCGGACACAAAAAGTCTGACTTTGTTTGCACATTTTGGCGCAAAATTCAAGCATATCCTATTTCGCCCAAATCGTGTTGAAATTGTATTTTCCGTGATATCGCCATTTTGAGATCAATAATTGCCAAAATTTCAATATTTTTTCTTGCCAGTGTCTTCCACATGATCAGTTGGACTGGGCGGACACACAAAAAAGTCTGACTGACTTTGTTTGCACATTTTGGCGCAAAATTCAAGCATATCCTATTTCGCCTAAATCGTGTTGAAATTGTATTTTCCGTGATATCGCCATTTTGAGATCAATAATTGCCAAAATTTCAATATTTTTTCTTGCCAGTGTCTTCCACATGATCAGTTGGACTGGGCAGACACAAAAAGTCTGACTTTGTTTGCACATTTTGGCGCAAAATTCAAGCATATCCTATTTCGCCTAAATCGTGTTGAAATTGTATTTTCCGTGATATCGCCATTTTGAGATCAATAATTGCCGAAATTTCAATATTTTTTCTTGCCAGTGTCTTCCACATGATCAGTTGGACTGGGCGGACACAAAAAGTCTGACTTTGTTTGCACATTTTGGCGCAAAATTCAAGCATATCCTATTTCGCCTAAATCGTGTTGAAATTGTATTTTCCGTGATATCGCCATTTTGAGATCAATAATTGCCGAAATTTCAATATTTTTTCTTGCCAGTGTCTTCCACATGATCAGTTGGACTGGGCTGACACAAAAACTCTGACTTTGTTTGCACATTTTGGCGCAAAATTCAAGCATATCCTATTTCGCCTAAATCGTGTTGAAATTGTATTTTCCGTGATATCGCCATTTTGAGATCAATAATTGCCGAAATTTCAATATTTTTTCTTGCCAGTGTCTTCCACATGATCAGTTGGACTGGGCGGACACAAAAAGTCTGACTTTGTTTGCACATTTTGGCGCAAAATTCAAGCATATCCTATTTCGCCTAAATCGTGTTGAAATTGTATTTTCCGTGATATCGCCATTTTGAGATCAATAATTGCCGAAATTTCAATATTTTTTTCTTGCCAGTGTCTTCCACATGATCAGTTGGACTGGGCGGACACAAAAAAGTCTGACTTTGTTTGCACATTTTGGCGCAAAATTCAAGCATATCCTATTTCGCCTAAATCGTGTTGAAATTGCATTTTCCGTGATATCGCCATTTTGAGATCAATAATTGCCGAAATTTCAATATTTTTTTCTTGCCAGTGTCTTCCACATGATCAGTTGGACTGGGCGGACACAAAAAGTCTGACTTTGTTTGCACATTTTGGCGCAAAATTCAAGCATATCCTATTTCGCCTAAATCGTGTTGAAATTGTATTTTCCGTGATATCGCCATTTTGAGATCAATAATTGCCAAAATTTCAATATTTTTTCTTGCCAGTGTCTTCCACATGATCAGTTGGACTGGGCGGACACAAAAAGTCTGACTTTGTTTGCACATTTTGGCGCAAAATTCAAGCATATCCTATTTCGCCTAAATCGTGTTGAAATTGTATTTTCCGTGATATCGCCATTTTGAGATCAATAATTGCCGAAATTTCAATATTTTTTCTTGCCAGTGTCTTCCACATGATCAGTTGGACTGGGCGGACACAAAAAGTCTGACTTTGTTTGCACATTTTGGCGCAAAATTCAAGCATATCCTATTTCGCCTAAATCGTGTTGAAATTGTATTTTCCGTGATATCGCCATTTTGAGATCAATAATTGCCGAAATTTCAATATTTTTTCTTGCCAGTGTCTTCCACATGATCAGTTGGACTGGGCGGACACAAAAAAGTCTGACTTTGTTTGCACATTTTGGCGCAAAAATCAAGCATATCCTATTTCGCCTAAATCGTGTTGAAATTGTATTTTCCGTGATATCGCCATTTTGAGATCAATAATTGCCGAAATTTCAATTTTTTCTTGCCAGTGTCTTCCACATGATCAGTTGGACTGGGCGGACACAAAAAGTCTGACTTTGTTTGCACATTTTGGCGCAAAATTCAAGCATATCCTATTTCGCCTAAATCGTGTTGAAATTGTATTTTCCGTGATATCGCCATTTTGAGATCAATAATTGCCGAAATTTCAATATTTTTTTTTCTTGCCAGTGTCTTCCACATGATCAGTTGGACTGGGCGGACACAAAAAGTCTGACTTTGTTTGCACATTTTGGCGCAAAATTCAAGCATATCCTATTTCGCCTAAATCGTGTTGAAATTGTATTTTCCGTGATATCGCCATTTTGAGATCAATAATTGCCGAAATTTCAATATTTTTTCTTGCCAGTGTCTTCCACATGATCAGTTGGACTGGGCGGACACAAAATCTGACTTTGTTCTGACTTTGTTTGCACATTTTGGCGCAAAATTCAAGCATATCCTATTTCGCCTAAATCGTGTTGAAATTGCTTTTTCCGTGATATCGCCATTTTGAGATCAATAATTGCCGAAATTTCAATATTTTTTCTTGCCAGTGTCTTTCATAGTGTCAGTTGAACTGGGCGGACACAAAAAGTCTGACTTTGTTTGCACATTTTGGCGCAAAATTCAAGCATATCCTATTTCGCCTAAATCGTGTTGAAATTGTATTTTCCGTGATATCGCCATTTTGAGATCAATAATTGCCGAAATTTCAATATTTTTTCTTGCCAGTGTCTTCCACATGATCAGTTGGACTGGGCGGACACAAAAAGTCTGACTTTGTTTGCACATTTTGGCGCAAAATTCAAGCATATCCTATTTCGCCTAAATCGTGTTGAAATTGTATTTTCCGTGATATCGCCATTTTGAGATCAATAATTGCCGAAATTTCAATATTTTTTCTTGCCAGTGTCTTCCACATGATCAGTTGGACTGGGCGGACACAAAAAGTCTGACTTTGTTTGCACATTTTGGCGCAAAATTCAAGCATATCCTATTTCGCCTAAATCGTGTTGAAATTGTATTTTCCGTGATATCGCCATTTTGAGATCAATAATTGCCGAAATTTCAATATTTTTTCTTGCCAGTGTCTTCCACATGATCAGTTGGACTGGGCGGACACAAAAAAGTCTGACTTTGTTTGCACATTTTGGCGCAAAATTCAAGCATATCCTATTTCGCCTAAATCGTGTTGAAATTGTATTTTCCGTGATATCGCCATTTTGAGATCAATAATTGCCGAAATTTCAATATTTTTTTTTCTTGCCAGTGTCTTCCACATGATCAGTTGGACTGGGCGGACACAAAAAGTCTGACTTTGTTTGCACATTTTGGCGCAAAATTCAAGCATATCCTATTTCGCCTAAATCGTGTTGAAATTGTATTTTCCGTGATATCGCCATTTTGAGATCAATAATTGCCGAAATTTCAATATTTTTTCTTGCCAGTGTCTTCCACATGATCAGTTGGACTGGGCTGACACAAAAAGTCTGACTTTGTTTGCACATTTTGGCGCAAAATTCAAGCATATCCTATTTCGCCTAAATCGTGTTGAAATTGTATTTTCCGTGATATCGCCATTTTGAGATCAATAATTGCCAAAATTTCAATATTTTTTCTTGCCAGTGTCTTCCACATGATCAGTTGGACTGGGCGGACACAAAAAGTCTGACTTTGTTTGCACATTTTGGCGCAAAATTCAAGCATATCCTATTTCGCCTAAATCGTGTTGAAATTGTATTTTCCGTGATATCGCCATTTTGAGATCAATAATTGCCGAAATTTCAATATTTTTCTTGCCAGTGTCTTCCACATGATCAGTTGGACTGGGCGGACACAAAAAGTCTGACTTTGTTTGCACATTTTGGCGCAAAATTCAAGCATATCCTATTTCGCCTAAATCGTGTTGAAATTGTATTTTCCGTGATATCGCCATTTTGAGATCAATAATTGCCGAAATTTCAATATTTTTTCTTGCCAGTGTCTTCCACATGATCAGTTGGACTGGGCAGACACAAAAAGTCTTATTTTGTTTCCACATTTTGGCGCAAAATTCAAGCATATCCTATTTCGCCTAAATCGTGTTGAAATTGTATTTTCCGTGATATCGCCATTTTGAGATCAATAATTGCCGAAATTTCAATATTTTTTCTTGCCAGTGTCTTCCACATGATCAGTTGGACTGGGCGGACACAAAAAGTCTGACTTTGTTTGCACATTTTGGCGCAAAATTCAAGCATATCCTATTTCGCCTAAATCGTGTTGAAATTGTATTTTCCGTGATATCGCCATTTTGAGATCAATAATTGCCGAAATTTCAATATTTTTTCTTGCCAGTGTCTTCCACATGATCAGTTGGACTGGGCGGACACAAAAAAGTCTGACTTTGTTTGCACATTTTGGCGCAAAATTCAAGCATATCCTATTTCGCCTAAATCGTGTTGAAATTGTATTTTCCGTGATATCGCCATTTTGAGATCAATAATTGCCGAAATTTCAATATTTTTTCTTGCCAGTGTCTTCCACATGATCAGTTGGACTGGGCGGACACAAAAAGTCTGACTTTGTTTGCACATTTTGGCGCAAAATTCAAGCATATCCTATTTCGCCTAAATCGTGTTGAAATTGTATTTTCCGTGATATCGCCATTTTGAGATCAATAATTGCCGAAATTTCAATATTTTTTCTTGCCAGTGTCTTCCACATGATCAGTTGGACTGGGCGGACACAAAAAGTCTGACTTTGTTTGCACATTTTGGCGCAAAATTCAAGCATATCCTATTTCGCCTAAATCGTGTTGAAATTGTATTTTCCGTGATATCGCCATTTTGAGATCAATAATTGCCGAAATTTCAAATTTTTTCTTGCCAGTGTCTTCCACATGATCAGTTGGACTGGGCGGACACAAAAAGTCTGACTTTGTTTGCACATTTTGGCGCAAAATTCAAGCATATCCTATTTCGCCTAAATCGTGTTGAAATTGTATTTTCCGTGATATCGCCATTTTGAGATCAATAATTGCCGAAATTTCAATATTTTTTCTTGCCAGTGTCTTCCACATGATCAGTTGGACTGGGCGGACACAAAAAGTCTGACTTTGTTTGCACATTTTGGCGCAAAATTCAAGCATATCCTATTTCGCCTAAATCGTGTTGAAATTGCATTTTTTCGGTGATATCGCCATTTTGAGATCAATAATTGCCGAAATTTCAATCTTTTTTTTCTTGCCAGTGTCTTCCACATGATCAGTTGGACTGGGCGGGACACAAAAAGTCTGACTTTGTTTGCACATTTTGGCGCAAAATTCAAGCATATCCTATTTCGCCTAAATCGTGTTGAAATTGTATTTTCCGTGATATCGCCATTTTGAGATCAATAATTGCCAAAATTTCAATATTTTTTCTTGCCAGTGTCTTCCACATGATCAGTTGGACTGGGCGGACACAAAAAGTCTGACTTTGTTTGCACAGTTTGGCGCAAAATTCAAGCATATCCTATTTCGCCTAAATCGTGTTGAAATTGTATTTTCCGTGATATCGCCATTTTGAGATCAATAATTGCCGAAATTTCAATTTTTTTTCTTGCCAGTGTCTTCCACATGATCAGTTGGACTGGGCGGACACAAAAAGTCTGACTTTGTTTGCACATTTTGGCGCAAAATTCAAGCATATCCTATTTCGCCTAAATCGTGTTGAAATTGTATTTTCCGTGATATCGCCATTTTGAGATCAATAATTGCCGAAATTTCAATATTTTTTCTTGCCAGTGTCTTCCACATAATCAGTTGAACTGGGCTGACACAAACAGGTCTGCCTCTGGTAGCACATTTTTGTGCAAAATGGAAGTATACCCTTTTTTGCAGAAATCGTGTTGAAATTGTATTTTCCGTGATATCGCCATTTTGAGATCAATAATTGCATTTTGAGATCAATAATTGCCGAAATTTTCAATTTTTTCTTGCCAGTGTGTCTTCGGACACATGATCAGTTGGACTGGGCGGACCCAAAAAGTCTGACGTTGTTTGCACATTTTGGCGCAAAATTCAAGCATATCCTATTTCGCCTAAATCGTGTTGAAATTGTATTTTCCGTGATATCGCCATTTTGAGATCAATAATTGCCGAAATTTCAATATTTTTTCTTGCCAGTGTCTTCCACATGATCAGTTGGACTGGGCGGACACAAAAAGTCTGACTTTGTTTGCACATTTTGGCGCAAAATTCAAGCATATCCTATTTCGCCTAAATCGTGTTGAAATTGTATTTTCCGTGATATCGCCATTTTGAGATCAATAATTGCCGAAATTTCAATATTTTTTCTTGCCAGTGTCTTCCACATGATCAGTTGGACTGGGCGGACACAAAAAGTCTGACTTTGTTTGCACATTTTGGCGCAAAATTCAAGCATATCCTATTTCGCCTAAATCGTGTTGAAATTGTATTTTCGATATCGCCATTTTGAGATCAATAATTGCCGAAATTTCAATATTTTTTCTTGCCAGTGTCTTCCACATGATCAGTTGGACTGGGCGGACACAAAAAAAGTCTGACTTTGTTTGCACATTTTGGCGCAAAATTCAAGCATATCCTATTTCGCCTAAATCGTGTTGAAATTGTATTTTCCGTGATATCGCCATTTTGAGATCAATAATTGCCGAAATTTCAATATTTTTCTTGCCAGTGTCTTCCACATGATCAGTTGGACTGGGCGGACACAAAAAGTCTGACTTTGTTTGCACATTTTGGCGCAAAATTCAAGCATATCCTATTTCGCCTAAATCGTGTTGAAATTGTATTTTCCGTGATATCGCCATTTTGAGATCAATAATTGCCGAAATTTCAATATTTTTTTCTTGCCAGTGTCTTCCACATGATCAGTTGGACTGGGCGGACACAAAAAGTCTGACTTTGTTTGCACATTTTGGCGCAAAATTCAAGCATATCCTATTTCGCCTAAATCGTGTTGAAATTGCATTTTCCGTGATATCGCCATTTTGAGATCAATAATTGCCGAAATTTCAATATTTTTTCTTGCCAGTGTCTTCCACATGATCAGTTGGACTGGGCGGACAAAAAGTCTGACTTTGTTTGCACATTTTGGCGCAAAATTCAAGCATATCCTATTTCGCCTAAATCGTGTTGAAATTGTATTTTCCGTGATATCGCCATTTTGAGATCAATAATTGCCAAAATTTCAATATTTTTTCTTGCCAGTGTCTTCCACATGATCAGTTGGACTGGGCGGACACAAAAAAGTCTGACTTTGTTTGCACATTTTGGCGCAAAATTCAAGCATATCCTATTTCAGCCTAAATCGTGTTGAAATTGTATTTTCCGTGATATCGCCATTTTGAGATCAATAATTGCCGAAATTTCAATATTTTTTCTTGCCAGTGTCTTCCACATGATCAGTTGGACTGGGGACACAAAAAGTCTGACTTTGTTTGCACATTTTGGCGCAAAATTCAAGCATATCCTATTTCGCCTAAATCGTGTTGAAATTGTATTTTCCGTGATATCGCCATTTTGAGATCAATAATTGCCGAAATTTCAATATTTTTTCTTGCCAGTGTCTTCCACATGATCAGTTGGACTGGGCGGACACAAAAAAGTCTGACTTTGTTTGCACATTTTGGCGCAAAATTCAAGCATATCCTTTTCTATTTTCGCCTAAATCGTGTTGAAATTGTATTTTCCGTGATATCGCCATTTTGAGATCAATAATTGCCGAAATTTCATATTTTTTTTCTTGCCAGTGTCTTCCACATGATCAGTTGGACTGGGCAGACACAAAAAAGTCTGACTTTGTTTGCACATTTTGGCGCAAAATTCAAGCATATCCTATTTCGCCTAAATCGTGTTGAAATTGTATTTTCCGTGATATCGCCATTTTGAGATCAATAATTGCCGAAATTTCAATATTTTTTCTTGCCAGTGTCTTCCACATGATCAGTTGGACTGGGCGGACACAAAAAGTCTGACTTTGTTTGCACATTTTGGCGCAAAATTCAAGCATATCCTATTTCGCCTAAATCGTGTTGAAATTGTATTTTCCGTGATATCGCCATTTTGAGATCAATAATTGCCGAAATTTCAATATTTTTTCTTGCCAGTGTCTTCCACATGATCAGTTGGACTGGGCGGACACAAAAAGTCTGACTTTGTTTGCACATTTTGGCGCAAAATTCAAGCATATCCTATTTCGCCTAAATCGTGTTGAAATTGTATTTTCCGTGATATCGCCATTTTGAGATCAATAATTGCCAAAATTTCAATATTTTTTCTTACCAGTGTCTTCCACATGATCAGTTGGACTGGGTGGACACAAAAAGTCTGACTTTGTTTGCACATTTTGGCGCAAAATTCAAGCATATCCTATTTCGCCTAAATCGTGTTGAAATTGCATTTTCCGTGATATCGCCATTTTGAGATCAATAATTGCCGAAAATGTCAATATTTTTTCTTGCCAGTGTCTTCCACATGATCAGTTGGACTGGTGGACACAAAAAGTCTGACTTTGTTTGCACATTTTGGCGCAAAATTCAAGCATATCCTATTTCGCCTAAATCGTGTTGAAATTGCATTTTCCGTGATATCGCCATTTTGAGATCAATAATTGCCGAAATTTCAATCTTTTTTCTTGCCAGTGTCTTCCACATGATCAGTTGGACTGGGCGGACACAAAAAGTCTGACGTTGTTTGCACATTTTGGCGCAAAATTCAAGCATATCCTATTTCGCCTAAATCGTGTTGAAATTGTATTTTCCGTGATATCGCCATTTTGAGATCAATAATTGCCAAAATTTCAATATTTTTTCTTGCCAGTGTCTTCCACATGATCAGTTGGACTGGGCTGACACAAAAAAGTCTGACTTTGTTTGCACATTTTGGCGCAAAATTCAAGCATATCCTATTTCGCCTAAATCGTGTTGAAATTGCTTTTTCCGTGATATCGCCATTTTGAGATCAATAATTGCCAAAATTTCAATATTTTTTCTTGCCAGTGTCTTCCACATGATCAGTTGGACTGGGCGGACACAAAAAGTCTGACTTTGTTTGCACATTTTGGCGCAAAATTCAAGCATATCCTATTTCGCCTAAATCGTGTTGAAATTGTATTTTCCGTGATATCGCCATTTTGAGATCAATAATTGCCGAAATTTCAATATTTTTTTCTTGCCAGTGTCTTCCACATGATCAGTTGGACTGGGCGGACACAAAAAGTCTGACTTTGTTTGCACATTTTGGCGCAAAATTCAAGCATATCCTATTTCGCCTAAATCGTGTTGAAATTGTATTTTCCGTGATATCGCCATTTTGAGATCAATAATTGCCGAAATTTCAATATTTTTTCTTGCCAGTGTCTTCCACATGATCAGTTGGACTGGGCTGACACAAAAAGTCTGACTTTGTTTGCACATTTTGGCGCAAAATTCAAGCATATCCTATTTCGCCTAAATCGTGTTGAAATTGTATTTTCCGTGATATCGCCATTTTGAGATCAATAATTGCCGAAATTTCAATATTTTTTCTTGCCAGTGTCTTCCACATGATCAGTTGGACTGGGCGGACACAAAAAGTCTGACTTTGTTTGCACATTTTGGCGCAAAATTCAAGCATATCCTATTTCGCCTAAATCGTGTTGAAATTGTATTTTCCGTGATATCGCCATTTTGAGATCAATAATTGCCGAAATTTCAATTTTTTCTTGCCAGTGTCTTCCACATGATCAGTTGGACTGGGTGGACACAAAAAGTCTGACTTTGTTTGCACATTTTGGCGCAAAATTCAAGCATATCCTATTTCGCCTAAATCGTGTTGAAATTGCATTTTCCGTGATATCGCCATTTTGAGATCAATAATTGCCGAAATTTCAATATTTTTTTCTTGCCAGTGTCTTCCACATGATCAGTTGGACTGGGCGGACACAAAAATGTCTGACGTTGTTTGCACATTTTGGCGCAAAATTCAAGCATATCCTATTTCGCCTAAATCGTGTTGAAATTGCTTTTTCCGTGATATCGCCATTTTGAGATCAATAATTGCCAAAATTTCAATATTTTTTTCTTGCCAGTGTCTTCCACATGATCAGTTGGACTGGGCGGACACAAAAAGTCTGACTTTGTTTGCACATTTTGGCGCAAAATTCAAGCATATCCTATTTCAGCCTAAATCGTGTTGAAATTGTATTTTCCGTGATATCGCCATTTTGAGATCAATAATTGCCAAAATTTCAATATTTTTTCTTGCCAGTGTCTTCCACATGATCAGTTGGACTGGGCGGACACAAAAAAGTCTGACTTTGTTTGCACATTTTGGCGCAAAATTCAAGCATATCCTATTTCAGCCTAAATCGTGTTGAAATTGTATTTTCCGTGATATCGCCATTTTGAGATCAATAATTGCCGAAATTTCAATATTTTTTCTTGCCAGTGTCTTCCACATGATCAGTTGGACTGGGCGGACACAAAAAGTCTGACTTTGTTTGCACATTTTGGCGCAAAATTCAAGCATATCCTATTTCGCCTAAATCGTGTTGAAATTGTATTTTCCGTGATATCGCCATTTTGAGATCAATAATTGCCGAAATTTCAATCTTTGTTCTTGCCAGTGTCTTCCACATGCTCAGTTGGACTGGGCGGACACAAAAAGTCTGACTTTTGTTTGCACATTTTGGCGCAAAATTCAAGCATATCCTATTTCGCCTAAATCGTGTTGAAATTGCATTTTCCGTGATATCGCCATTTTGAGATCAATAATTGCCGAAACTTCAATCTTTTTTCTTGCCAGTGTCTTCCACATGATCAGTTGGACTGGGCGGACACAAAAATGTCTGACGTTGTTTGCACATTTTTTTCTTGCCAGTGCCTTCCACATGATCA
>NW_027305828.1:0-38703 GCF_039555335.1 Amphiura filiformis | reverse complement strand
AAAGCTAATTTTACAGCCTATTCTCATATTAGTACATGTTAACCAATGGATACGAGAAAAGATAGTATGCATTGCCCATTGGGGTAAAATATATTGTCGTCTCACATGATATTTTAGTAATTGATGAACAAGGAATACTAGCATATTTTTACACTGTACCATGTTTGTAGCGGTTCCACACACGTTAGGGAGCGTTTCGATGAATATTGGGAGCCACCGAAAATCAAAACATCATGTGACTGCACTGCTGGTGCTGTATATGATGCGATGATAGGAGCTATAATTTCATGATTTAGTCATGATATTTCATGATTTTATGAAAAGGTAAGAGTCAATGTAAACCCCGGCCAAGATGTGTCGGGTTTTTTCTTTGGCGTACTCCATATAATACGCTATAATTGTATGGAAACAGAATGTTTCGTCGATCATTATTCGTGGTCATCATGCCAGTCAGTGCAGGCAGTAGTCATGTGGTAGTAGTACGTACGTGGGTCAAAATTCGGAACCATTTTCATCGTTATGTTTCCGAATTTTGTCCCACAAAACGCTACAGTATAACATTTTGACCCATAAGTATAAGTAGAAAATGTGTTTAAGATTGCAAAAAAATGAGAAAGTTGCAAAAATGTAATTATAAACATGAAAAATCATAATCACCAAAATACGTTCATCATATGTTCATAGCCATAGCATTAGATTATAGTCCTAAAAACATCTGCATTACCATGTATGTCCATGCAGCGTAGTTTCATGTTATTGCGTAGTATAGTATAGTAGTACAGGGATCTATACGATGATTCTTTTTTTGGGTGGATCACCGTATAGGCATTTTACACGTAAATTACATGTAACCTGTGCATGTGTGCACCATCATGACCATGCAATTGAAAAGCAGACCGGTACTGCACAGTGCCGCTGGTTACTTTGTTCTCGTCTGAAGTTAATTTTTTATTACTTCCGTGGTCCGGGTATGCGCTGGTGAATTGTGATCGCATAGACGTGACAAGGTCGCCTACTACGCACCGCGCCGACGACCAATGGTTCAACCGGCTTGTTGTCAAGTGCGTCAATCAGCGTGATTGTTTATTTCTTTTGTGTGTACGCTCGTCTACGCTTGGCGCACAGCTTGGATAGGTATGTTCATAAAATTTTGAAGTTCAATATTTTTAGCTGAAAGTTCTTTCATTTGAAAGAGAATCAAATTACCTAAACAATAAGGGGTCAATCATGTTTCTAGTGCATATACTTTTGAAGTTACAGACAAAAAATAGTGTCACCAAATTGTCCAAAATTTTGTGTGTGAAATTGTGACAGCAGGCACATGTACAATGTACACTACTGTATGTGACCCCAGATGACCTCCTATTCTTTACTGTAAGAAAGCTGTTTTGGATGGTCTTGATTTACACACAAATTGCTTTTGAGCTAAATCGAGTGTCGACTTGGTGGAACATGGATTGCACTATGTGATAGTTTATGAATCCATTATTATCCCAGTACCAACATAAGTCAACATCACTTAGGTTTTGGTTGTCAAAATTAATTTTTAGTAATTTTTTCCATTGAGCCCCACAGTAAAGCCATTTTTGGACCGTACAGGCACATTCCACTTCCCTATGGACGAATAGCGCCACCTATAGTGTGAGATGTGAGCCTGGCTAGCTTGGACCACGGAATTGAAGTGTTGGATATGGGCGGGATGGATAAACAACATCTATATACCCGGCTTTCCGGTCCTAAACAATGCAAGCCCTGCTAGAACAGATAAACATCTCAAAAAATCTCTAATCCTCCTTAAATAAAGACCATATTCAAAATGGGTGATTGTATTACAAATCTGTAAAATGTGTTGAAAGCAGCATTTATGTCTGCACATTTTACACCTCATTTGTAGAAATTGACTAAATAGTGATGTCACAGTGTACATTTAAATCAATGTAACCCAAGATTTGAAAGTTGCAGTAAATTGTATTGATTTTGTCTTCAGCATAATGAAAGGAAATCTGTGTAATGATATCTGGGGCGTAGGTAAGTGCAACTTTCAAATCTGGACCTCACTACATAAATTGACCGGAGACGTTTTATTGTTTTCTGGGCTATTACAAGTGTCAAATGAGGTGTCAAAATGCGCAGAAAATTCTGCTTCCAACGCATTTTACCAATGTGTAAATGGCCATTATTTAGGGGGGGGGTGGGGGTTAGTTACTTTTTTTGAGATGTTTATAAGATATACGCATGCATACTCGCGAGCTATTTATGCAACGTGCGAGCAATGTAGGCTATGTTTGCGCGCGTCCAATCACCATGGACTGAGCAAGTAAACATTTTCTCACGTAAGGAACAGACCTAGTTTTAAGTAAAAAATTATGGTATTTTTAGTTGTGGAGGAATATTAAGGGGGCTGGCATTTTCTTTGGAAGGGGGGTCCCAAAAATACTGGGGGGGTCATAGAATTTTCAGACCAAAAATACTATAGGGGGTTATAATTTTTTTAACACCCAAAATAGGGGGGGTTATAGAATTATTAAGGGCTGGTGACTTAAAATTTTTGCGGGCTGCGCGCGCATTATTTAACTTCGCAGTCGAAATGTGAGTACAATCTATGCAAAATTTTTACACGTGTTCTGCGCGCCTTCTTTACACTTACAATAAAAATTTTACCGCGCTCCACACACTTTCCTCACTTTTAAGTTTTGACACGCTCCGCGCCTTAGTTCCGGCAATGAATAATTTTTCTTGAGTATGTGTAGTTGGAAGGGTGGGGGGGGGGTCATAAAATTTTTCGACCCGCGATAGGGGGGGGCGTAAAAAAATTTTGCCCGCGATGGAGGGGGGTCATAAAAATTGACTCCAGTCACGGACATATTTGGGAACCCCCTTCCGAACAAAATGCCAGCCCCCTTATTTTGCGATAATGACAAACTTATTTGCATATTCTGCCTATAAATTTATCAATAATACACTCTGCAGTTTAGTGCAAGGACCAATCAACTTCATTATTATGTCTTCAGAATCTCTTGCATCCTATACTTTGTACATAACCTGGCTGTCTGATAAATCTGTGTATCGGCTGTCCGATAAATTTGTGTATCTGTCTGTAACCTCTTCATAGAGTTCATATTTCATATAGTTTTATATACAAAAGTCACCATGTATGTCTCTTTTGGTGTGATTTTTTTGCCGTAGTATGACCACTTTTTTTGACCAAAAACACATTTTTGACCAAAAATCACATTTTTAACCAAAAATCACTTTTTTGACCAAAAATCAAATTTTTACCAAAAATCAAATTTTAAGCAAAGTCATGTTTTTTACCAAAAAAATGTTTTCTACTAAAACTCATGTTTTTTTACTAAAAATGTTTTTGACCAAAAAAGATTCTGAAGACATAATAATGATAAAATTGGACGGTTCATATTTCAATTACTAGTAGTTTATATATACAAAAGTCACCATGTATGTCTCTTTTGGTGTGATTTTTTTTGCCGTAGTATGACCAAAAATCAAATTTTTGACCAAAAATCACTTTTTTGACCAAAAACACATTTTTGACCAAAAAACACATTTTTGACCAAAAATCACTTTTTTGACCAAAAATCAAATTTTTACCAAAAATCACAATTTTTTTACCAAAAATCACATTATTTACCCAAAAATCACACATTTTGAGCAGAAATCAAATTTTAAGGGATCCAAAATGAGCATTTATTGCGTTTCGACAGTATTTTTTGTGGGACATGAGAGCACCTCAGACCTATCGAATTGCATTCTGAATACGAAGCATGTCTTTCTGATATCAAATAATTTTCATTTTTAAAAATCACAATATAATACAAATTTTATGACAAATTATAAAAATTTGATATTTTTCAAATTTTTGATATATAACAGTCCTCGAAGTAAATTATATAAATCTAATGATATATTCTTAAAGTGTATGTAGCAGGGAGGAAAAAGCCGACGATCAATTGAAAATTTTGACCTTTCATATTGGATTTTTTTTCCCAAAAGACCTAATTTTGTTTGGTGTTTTGGGGAAAAAAATCCATATCTTCAATACGAAAGGTCAAAATTTTCAATTGATCGTCGGCATTTCATCCCACATACATACACTTTAAGTATAAATCATCAGATTTATAAAGTTTACTTCAAGTACTGTTAAATATCAAAAATATCAATTTTAATGATTTGCCATAAAATGTGTATTAAATTGCGAATTTCAAAAATCAAAATTATTTGATATCAGAATGACATTCTTCGTATTCAGAATGCAATTCGATATGTCTGATGTGCTCTTATGTCCCAAAATAAATACTGTCCAAACGTTCATACCCCAGCCCTTAAGCAAAGTCATGTTTTTTACCAAAAAAATGTTTTCTACTAAAACTCATGTTTTTTTACTAAAAATGTTTTTGACCAAAAAAGATTCTGAAGACATAATAATGATAAAATTGGACGGGTACTTTCGCATGATACCTGAATTTATTGATCTCGCTATTGACGTATTATTGGCGTATTATGCAAAATATAATAATACCTTTAAGAAGAGTAAAACTACATGCAAGCATATTTTTAAAGTTAAGTGGTATCAGTATTACACATACGTACCGTACCACTGTTTATGAAAGCTCAACGTCCTTACAAATGTGGTAGTATTTAGCTATAGTATACAGCTTAAAAATGTAAAAACTATAGCCAGGGCAGATTTAGAGGGGGCGTGCCCCCTCTATTTTTTGCAGATTGGCGCCTGACTCTGTGTATTTTTGCAGAGCAGCGCCTGACTTTGTGTGGGTGCCAAGCTCGGCGCCCCTCTATTGAAAATGTCTGGATCCGCCCCTGATAACCTTCTAATATGAGAATTGTCCTCTCTAGGCGAGATTGAAAAAATAGGGCGGACTCGCCCAGGTCTCCAGATATACGATTTTTACCCCTAGCTCATGGTGGAAGCATTGAGGCTGACACTTTGTGTCGAGAACCGCACACCCCAAGAACTGCAAAAATGAAGTTTAAGCTGTGAATTTACAATATTATTTTATTTCAATTCAAAGCATAGGCCTATATATTCCATACATATGATAGTGGGCAGTTATTGAATTGAAGCCGTATAATAATAAAGATGATATCATCACTGCTCTTCTCCACCCGACTCAATAGCTCAGTTGGTAGGGCATCGGTCCGGTGATTCAACGGTTCCAGGATCAGTTATGTAGGAGGGGCGGTCAAGTTTGTAGAACAAGGTATGCTACTTTGTCGCACAGTAATGAATTGGCCTCATTTGAAAGCTTGTTCCTTCAAACCATTATTGCAGCAGTATTCGATGTTTGCATCGATGTATATATATGGTTAATAGGACACGGTACCCTGCAGAAGAAGCCTATCTCCTTGAATTCTACCAAAAGGGTCATCATATAATTTGCTCCCTACGGAGGTGAAAATGCAAATGAAATTCAATTTAATGTGCAGTTGCTGTAAATGCTGAAGAAGTCGGTGGTATTCAACAAAATAGTCCTTCGAGTTCAAGGATGGCATGAGCGTCCTTGAAGATCATCCAAGGTCCAAAAGATTTCACACCACCAAATAGTAATATATGGTTGTGCGCCCTTGAATTTCAATTATCAGAAAAACCCATGCATTAATTCCCAATTTAAGCATTAAAATGAGCAGAAATTTCCATACTGTTAGCCAAATTTGGATTGATCATGATTAATTATTAATTCCTGCTAGTATATACCACAGATGGGAGAGATGAAGTATAAAATGATTATAAGCAGCCTTTTCTTTACAGAAACCCTGGCACGATTTTGCCTGTAAATTAGGTAATTCCCAGACATAGGCTTCGAGGTCCAGTCATAAAAAATAATGACGGTCAACCTATATTTTTACCCACCCATGGGATCAGGCTGGCTAATTTCAACTATCATAGCTGTCGCTAAGAACCGAGTCGCTCCTGCAAAGAATAAATGAGGTTTTAAAAGGCAAATTTAGTACATATCTCTATATGGGGATTTATTTGGTGGTGTGAAATCTGCATTGGCCTGTGTGTATGAGTCTAGCTGGAGCAAACTTTGATTGAGCCCTGTGCTGAATAAAGTTTTGATTATAAGCATTTGCATTCATTGTGAGACACTTTTGATTATGATTTATGTAGTTTACTAGCTAAAATTGCAGAAAAGGCACCATTTACTGGTAATGTACCAATGGTAAGGTGAGTTCTGACCCATGGGAGATTGTGTGCATGTTTAATGTGTGCACGTTTTGTTTACAATTATAATGTATGCATGATATGGATATCAATGCAATGCGCAGAAAGCATCATGAACTTATCGTGAACTTGTGCGCTGGAGATCATGAAATGAACGCCACGATAGTCAGGCTCACATCACACACTATAGGTGGCGCTATTCGTCCATAGGGAAGTGGAATGTGCCTGTACAGTCAAAAAATGGCTTTACTGTGGGGCTCAATGGAAAAAATTATTAAAAATTAATTTTGACAACCAAAACCTAAGTGATGTTGACTTATGTTGGTACTGGCATAATAATGGATTCATAAGCTATCACATAGTGCAATCTATGTTCCACCAAGTGGACGCTCGTTAAAGCGCAAAAGCAATTTGTGTGTAAATCAAGACCATCCAAAACAGCTTTCTTACAGTAAAGAATAGGAGGTCATCTGGGGTCACATACAGTAGTGTACATTGTACATGTGCCTGCTGTCACAATTTCACACACAAAATTTTGGACAATTTGGTGACACTATTTTTGTCTGTAACTTCAAAAGTATATGCACTAGAAACATGATTGACCCCTTATTGTTTAGGTAATTTGATTCTCTTTCAAATGAAAGAACTTTCAGCTAAAAATATTGAACTTCAAAATTTTATGAACATACCTAGCCAAGATCAGGTAAGCTTACCTTGTACATGTACAAGGTAGGTTAAGCTTTAATTAAGATTTCACCTAAAAAAATTACCCCATGTAATTCAACATTTATAACTCATGGTCATGTTTTCATGTATGCTTCTGCGTGTCTGCAAATTCATGAAAGCCTAAGAAGCTTTTAATTTCATGTTTGTTTGTTTTTATGTTTGTTTGTTTGCATGCATTACATGCATGACTATAGACCTTGGATTGATGATGAACCTCGACAATTTGCAGTGGCGAGTGCATGGAGCAGAGGTAGAGAAACACACAAGAGGATCATCCAGAATGTCATTGTGGTTGTTGGGAGTGGACTGCTGCACCAATGTGCATGAGGTATGGTAATCATAATTGTCTGTCCGCACTAGTCCTGTCAGTCTCCGTTTGCACCCCGTCCTTGTCTGTTGTCTGTAGGCGTCTTTTGTTTCTGCACTGAGGGCAATCATGTCTTACGAGCTTTGCTCTTGTGATTGTCCTACCATCCTTTTCTTGATATTTTGTTATTGTTATATAATATGATGGTGAAATAAACTTGAACTTGATAATGCTATCTTCAGTAGATAGCATATCAGGTACACAATTCTGCTTGAAAATAGATTTTAACCAGCTTTCTTGCTCAAGTTATATGCTAAATATATTAAGTTAATTTACAGATAGTCTGAAATAGGAAACAAGACACATGCTACTGCCTTCAGATTTCACACCACCAAATAGTACCTTATATGTTGAAATTGGTTGAGAATTAGAGAAACGATACTCCAAAACCTAAAATAAAAAGTTGCACTTTTGTGTTATATTAATAATGAAAGCACAATGCTAGATTTTTGTGCTAATCAATGAAAGCACAGAGCTAGTTATCTTTTTTCAAACGCTTTATGGCATGCAATGTGGCAAACTGCAACTTTTAAATTTGCATCTTCCTTGGGGTTTTGGATCTTTGTGTCTTTATTTCTTGAACAATTAATGCCAATTATGACATGCCTGCCTTTATTTAGGATAATTATAGACGGGATGAACGTAACTGGTACCTTAATTTTTTGGCTTACTGTGTAATGGTTGTGCACCCTTCAGAAAAACCCATGCACTCCCAATTTAAGCATTAAAATGAGCAGAAATTTGCATAATTTTAGCCAACTTTGGATTGATCATGATCAGTAACAGGGCTGTCAACTTTTTGGAATTGCTTGGCGTGAGACAGGGGAGTACCGGGATTTACCGACTACAATGTTCATTTTGACCCCATGATTTTATATTTGAGCTACGGTGCCCGAGAATCTGAAAAGTGCGGGGGGGACAACAAATTATTTTGACGATGTGTGAGATTTTACTCATTTTCCAGCTTTTTGCGTGAGATTTACTACCTTGACATGAGACCGTGAGAAAGTGACCTAATGTGTGAGACTCACGGCCAATGCATGAGAGTTGACAGCCCTGTTAGTAATATTAATTCCTGCAAGTATACCACAGATGGAAGAGATCAAGTATGTTTTAATGATTTTAAGGGGGTACTAATTCTACACCCCTGCACTGGAAATTTTATTTCAGCACAGACAACAGTTGTGGAGTTACAGTCAAAAAATGAGGGAAACCAATAATTATTTGATCAATAAATCAATAACTACTTGCTATGAGTTGCTGTAGTAGTTGTAGTCCTTGCCCCTATAATGTACATATCTTACTTGTCACCAATGTGTTATAATATTTGAGAAAAGTGCAAAAATAGGCACAAAATTGGCCAGGGGTGTAGTACCCCTTAAGCAGCATTTCTATACAGAAACACTGGCACGATTTTGCCTGTAAATTAGGTAATTCCTAGACATCATAGACTTCGAGGTCCAGTCGTAAAAAATAATGATGGTTTGGTCAACATAATTTTACCCACCCAGAGGGATCAGGCTAGGGCTAATTTCAACCATCATAGCTGTCGCTCCTGCAAAGAATAAATGATGTTTTCTGATTTAAGCAAATTTAGTACATATCTCTATGGGTGTTTATTTGGTGGTGTGAAATCAATTAAAGGCTTGCTGATGTCACCATGCAGTTATATGATATACATTCTGGTACAGTTGCATTGATGATGAATAAAGAACCAAACAAGAAAGATGAGATAACTCTGATGAAAGTGTTTTCAAAATAAATCTAGATGTGGGTCCCAAAATCTTCATGCAAAAAATGTATACCAGTTGTCCTAATCAGGTGCACCCTCCTATACACTTAGAATGAAGAAGTTGCATCTAAATGTAACAAAAGGTGATAAGACGTACGATCACTGGAATTATGGGCCAGATTTTGTAATTATGCACATATTAAGAAATGAAAGCTGATGAGACTATTATACCTGATATATCCGGTATAACATATTCATTCCAATAAGCACCCAGGGCGCTTAACAAAGTCATTTTAGGTGGTTTACCTAGTTTACCTAATTTTTTTCGTAAGGGGTGTTGAATGGAGACAAATTTACGTATGTTTTAAAAAGGTCCTGAGACGTTCTAGTAGCTAGCATTTCAGATGTAGAAAATGTATTGCAAGTTTACACAGGACTTGTAGTCCTCCAGCTATTTCACTGTATCGACATCTTTTGTCACTTCAACATACATGGTATTCTTTAGCAAATTGGAAATTTCCTGGGTGGGCGCTTATGAGGGCATGGGTGCTTATTGGAACGAATACGGTAATAGTCTCAGATAAAAGGCATGAGTTTTCATTGCTCTAGTTCATTTAACCGAAATGTGGCATATATTAAATGTAGTACTTAAAATAAAAAACAATACCACCAATAGCAAAGCTGTTCATACCTAAGAAAATTCACTTTCCCGGTATAGACCATTCATCAGGGACACCTGATTATTAGGCCCTGATTCATGTTTTATAATCAGTATTAGGCTTGGATATAAGAAGACATGAGGAGGATCTTACTTGTTATGAAGATTTTACTAAGCTTTCAAAATGTTTTGTATTTCAGAAACAACAAGCTATTTTTGATCTGGCATTTACCTGTATGGTCATAGGGTGATCTAGTCAGCAATTTTCTGTGAAATCCCACTGACTCTTGCTTTCTCTGCACTGGCTGCCACCAGCTGATCTTCAAGTTGCAGGAAGTGTAAGTTTCAAAGGGCTAAGAAGCTCTCAGGTCAAGAAAGAAGGATCCTTTCAAAGACGTATGTTTTCAGGATTAATCAGGGATTCCTGATTTGCCAAATTTCCATATATTGTCAGCCAATTTTAAGACTTTTAAAGCCAAATTCATGTCTTCTTTCCTGATTTTTGTGTGGATTTTCAGGGTTTATTCTTCAGGTCTATTTACTTTAATACATCAGTTAGTCATCAGGGAAGCATTTATTGGTGCATTTTTATTGCAATTTTCAAACTGCCTCAAATGCTTCAAGTTTACTTTTATGTCTAGCATATCAATTTTGTGGTGTTTTCTTGCCTGTTTAGCGTATAAACATGGTGATTTAATTGTGACTATTGGAGACTTTATTGATAAACAATTCATACGTTTCCATGCATGAAACCATTTAAAATCTATGATGAAACACATCACATCTCCAGTGACTGCCCTGCCCAGAGAAAAATGGATAGCTCAAGCTGAGCTGTTTAATCAGCTGAGTTTTCCATGGTCGTCAGAGAGATTAAGGGAATGATAAATTAAACTGGTCTACTACAGAGTGTAAATTGGGGAATGAAGTTGGGTCATTTGGTGGCCAAATGACATAACTGATGTAGTGACATTGCAACAAGCATAGACGCATTATGCCATGCAAGGCTTCACAATTTCCTTTTCGAAAATTGGAGAAAATCACTGATATCCACCGATGGTCTGAGCATGCATGTAAAAAAGTGACTGCTGTGTGATTTGCTATAATTTTCAAGTTGTCACCGAATGAAAATTAGTTGATAAACTTAAAATTGCACCATTTTTGGTAATTAAGCTTATACAGGGTGTAACAATAAAATTGGTACAATTTTGAAAATAGAATGACACGTACAAGTATGCCGCTTAGTTTTTGGTTTAATATTTATATGTCTATCAAGATAATTTCTTTAGCCATCAGATAAGCCTTGTTCTAATAAAACCGATAGAATACAAGTGAAGATATGGCCAATTATGTAACCTAGTCTAAAACCGCTTGGGCCACTTTTGTCTAAGTGTTACAAAAGTGACTGAATATATTTGAACCATGGACCAGTTGGACGGCGCTCAATTGTGATTTGTTTTAAACAATGGGGTATTCAAAGTGGTAGAAATGATTACATAATAGAATATCTCGTTGATATTTTGAAAGTCGCATCTAAGCACTGACATTTATACAACCTAATTTACTAATTCCCAATTCATGTTGGAAGAGCATATTTTTATGGTAATGACATTCGGTAGCACATGGAGTCAACCAGAAACCATACGATTGTTCATAGCTCAACTCACTCCTTCCATCAAGGCATACAATTACATATAACTATGAGAAGTATGTAGAATAAATGCATAAATGTTGGCAATAGTGGTAAACCTAGAACAGCTCGAATCTCAGCTGAACTAAGTTTTATTGTTTTGTACTTGTGGATGCAAAAAATGTTCTCAGGGTTATGAGAAATTGTAATTTTTATAAGATTAATTGAAAGAAATTTCATTTACAGACTTCATTTACAGATTTTAAAGAAATATCATAATTACTTATTAAGTTCATGTTAAATATAAGAAGAAACACCACTTATAATTATTTCGTGCCAGTTATTTGATTTTTAATGCACGATAAACATATATATGCAGCTCAACAACTTTCTCCTCCTCACTTATAAATGTATTAATGGTCTTGCACCTGTCTATCTTCAAGAACTCATACAGCATTACACGCCTCCATGTAGTCTTCGATCGTCAAGACAATTTCGTCTAACTAGCTCCTCATCTTCTACTCAGTATGGTCATCGCTCATTTTCTATTGCTGCCTCTGAACTTTGGAACAGTTTACCATTACATGTGAAAACCCAAATTTTTGATCGCCCACCACGCGAAAACTATAAGGGCTAGGAAACTAAAACTTGCAGGTTTTTCTAATGGCTATAGGTATAACATTTGAGTGAAATTTAAAGAAATTCTGAGAGGGTAAAGGGAGCCATCTGTTGAATTGACATGGACTGACCCTATAACATTTGTGCCATAACTCTTTTTAGATTTTTTCTGAGAAGTCAAAATGCAATTGTACAAATTTTATTGTTACACCCTGTATATTGTTGCCATGTAGTAAAAAAAGCGCAGTGATTTGCAGTGCCCTACGCACAGGCACAATGCCTAGACCTTGATCCACAAGCCTCAGCACACTTCACAGGTTGTTGCTGACCACTACGGTTCCCCATCATTCCATAAACCATTAAACAGCAAATCAGGGACTTCACTGCTTCAAGAGCACATACCCTAGACATTCCACAATTCACCTTCGCAACCATGCAGGATCAGCTCCCCGAGTTTCGTACAGGTTTAATATACAACAAGACAAATTAGCAGTAAGTTCCTGTCCAGGGGAATTTCAAGCTTACTCAATTTTTCCATGTGAGCGTACTAGACACCGCCAGGGTTCGATCCCGCAGCCTCTCGCACCATAGTCGCACGCCTTATCGATTGAGCTAACTTGACTGAGATGAGTAATCCATGCCCTCTGATACTGTCTATAACCCTGACCCTGCTCATAAGCCTCACCCTGCCCATAAACCTAACCGTGACCCTACCCATATCCCTAGCCCTAACTGAATCATAAGCCTAATTTTCATCAGTGCTAACCATAATTTTCACCAATAACCCTATGCAAGGCTCGCAACCCTAATATTCATCATCAGAGCTTGTAACCCAAATTGTCATTGTTACCTCTCTAGGCTAGGCTTCATTCTGTTATTTTTGTGATAACCCAAGGCCAATATCTTTAGCTGTTTACTCATAATTGCAGTCATGTTTGCAACACTAAAGTTGTCTTCTTGTGCTTATGCAATTTGTTTGTATTTCTGTTATTTGTATGTAGATTATTAAAACGGCTGGGGAAAATTCCACCAATCTTGATTAACATCAGCATGTGGGTGAGTGCACAATTTTCAATCATTCAGTACAATTTGTCATTGCTATCAGGAAAAAATTATACCATATTAATTAGCTTGTTTGTATCTAGCCAAAACAACTTAATGGAAAAATTATGTTTTGAAAAATGGAAAAGTATGTGGCATGTTACTTTAGAAATACATTAGGAAAGGCTTAAAAACAAAACAATTAGATCCTGTTTCATGTTCAGTCCTCATGTAGGGGCCTTGGTTTAAAAGATTTTCTATGAAAAAATAACTGGATCCAACTTTTTACTGAGCGTCAATCTGTAATATTTCAGAAACACCAATCTATATGGCCTAATCTACAGTTTTTGGTAGAAAAGAATGGCAGTTGGTGACATGTTCAGAGCGTGCACAGCATTAACATGGAAGTGGGGTTCTGATTGGCTGATTAAATCATCTGACAATCATAACAACAGACCGATAATCTGATTGGCCAATTACGTGTCAAAGTGTTGGCCTGTGCACACAAAGCTCTGCCTATGTCGCTCATTAACAGGGTGCTCGCGTCAATCATGGGACTGCCGTTCTTCTCTGAAATCGAGTGTATAGAACTCTGTGTATGTTTTCTTTGCACATGTTGTCCAAGAAAGAGTTCTTACCATAGCAATGTGTAATATTTTGGATATTTTAAATTTAGTTCGAGTAAAAATATAAGTATAAGTTTCAGATATACTTTTCAGACATTTTAAAGATATTTTGATTTTCCTGTGCTAAAATGTATGTCTCGATCTGCACTGCTGGATGCAGTTAAGTTTGTTTTATTTTCTTGTTCCTTTTTCAGTTCAATGTTGCAGTTTGTCATCAGATTGTGTCTGATGTTTGCTCACTCCCCACATGTAATTCTTTACATGTTAACATTTGTCCTAAATGCATTTGCCTGCACCAATCTGGGATGATGGATTGAAAGGTAAAAACCTTTGGGTAAAAGGTAGGTATACTATTCATTGTATGACTGTATATCAGTAGAAAATTGATTTCAGTGTACAACTTTGAAGAAAAATATAGGGATAGCAATAGTCAATATTCAGTCTTAGTGATTATGTCATACCTTACAGTAGTTACTGATTCACGTCTGGTTTGCACACCTGTTAGCAACCCATTGACTTTGTCTTGTGATCATTTTGATTGTGGTTCCGAACACAGTCAGCGTGAACCAGTTGACCTGTCAACAATCAATTTTGATGTCACAATAAGATGGCAAATACTGCAACACTGCATCTCAAAACATCCAATTAAATGAACACTGTTGGAATTAATTGATTATTTTGTTGAAAAAACTTGTCACATTTTATTCATAGAGTTGAAAATGCATATATATTGGGAGCTTAATTCCCCAAATGATGTCACAACATAGAGGTGCCGTGCTGTAAGATTGATGTGATTTATATCGTTCCCGATTTACCACTGAGAATAATCTTTGCAGCTAACTACCACAAAATTGCTATTTATAAATACATGAAGTAAATTAGTAAGGGTGCCATAATTTCTGAATTATTCATGCACTACATGTAAATACAGCAGTGTACATTTTGGAAAGGCAGAGAGTCAACAAATCTATATAATCACAGATTTGGTGTAAGAACAACAATTGTGGACATATTTGGTGTAAGAACAACAATTGTGGATAAAATCACAAAAACATTGCAGAGTCACTGCAATCGGCGTATCGTACAGAGACGCCGGCATTATTAAAGGTCAAAGATGATATTATGACATCTCTTCATCATTGACAAGGGTCTTTCTTGTGTTATTAGACTTATTAAGTGCCGCTTTCAGTCAACCATAACATCCTTTTTCAGCGAATGCATCAAGAACTTGGTATCAGTGGCACAGCCCTTCAGTGGATGAAATCATACTTCAGTGGACGAACCACCAGTGTCTCTGTAAATGGTTGCCATGCAGAAAAGTGTGCACTCGACAACGGTCTGCCTCAGGGGTCAATTGTTGGTCCTGTATCTTTCAGAATCTACACCATCCCAATTGGAAGAATCATATGCGAACACCGTCTTTCTTACCATCTTTATGCAGATGACGTGCAACTGTATACCAAATTTGACCCGGCATGTCAGTCGTCCATTGATCGTGCACTCGCCTCTCTTACATCATGCATTGGTGACATTCAATCATGGATGACGTGCAATATATTTCATCTCAATCGACAGAATACTGAATTCTTCATCGCCGCTCATCTCATGTTAAGAACAAGATGCCTGCTGTCACACTCCAAATTGGAAGTGAGGCCATTTGAACCATTGGAAACAGTCCGAAATCTTGGAGTTGTCTTCGATAACAGCATGACCATGCATGCGTAACCAAATTTCGTCACTCACACACAGTGTTTCATTCCACGTTTGGAATATCTCCGCATCAGACAATTCTTGGACTTTGATACTAGTAATGACATTATTCGCTCACTTATCTTATCCAGACTTTATTATGGCAATGTTCTCCTCATGGGTGCCAATTGTTATGGCTCACCTTCAGACTCTTCAAAACTGGGCTGCAAAAATCATCTTTTGTGCAAAGAAAAGTGACAATGTATCGCCACTTTTATATCAGCTCCACTGGTTGTCTGTAGAGGATAGAATAACTTCAAAGCCATGCTGTATATTTTTAAATGTCTTGCCGGCATTGGACCAGAATACCTGACATCTTGTCTGGAACTTAAGAATCATCGCGAGGGCCGTAGATCCGCCTCAGATCGCACACGTTTGAATGTGCCGATCATACGCAGTTGGACTTTCAAATCCGCTGCCGACAAGGCATTTACCTACAATGCTCCTTTGATCTGGAACAATTTACCGTCTGAGCTGTACGTGCGAAGTGCTCAAACAGTCTCTGCTTTTAAAACAGGCCTTAAATTCACCTGTTTCCACAAATATTTGTTTTTCAATTGTTTCTTGTATATATTTTGCATATGTTTTGGTTTTTCACGCTGTGATCTTTTGAAATGGTGTGTTACAAAAGCTCTCATGTATGTATGTATGTATGTATGCATCATGTGACGCTTTCCACTTGCACAATTTTTATTTGAGATGGGCTGTTTTCTACCATAGTTCTACCGATAAATATTTCAAATTCTGCTGTAAAATTAAATACATACGTCAATGATGGAGCTATTTTGTTCACAAAATGTAATTTCCACTCAGTAATGAACATTGGAAAATCAATGAAATCACATTTTGCACTTTGATCAAAGCTCGCTATAGAATGCTACAACTCTCATTCTTTTTGCTGTTAATTGCGTTTACTTCCGGTAAATCCACAACTCCTCCCACAGTTTGATAAAAAAGTATCAAAGACAACAGACAACAACCATAGGAGCATGATACACTCTATCAGGCTAATTAAGTACTCACACAGTTAATATTTTTAAGGTCTTGCTCGATCATTTCTTTCAATGCTTGCAGGACAGAGTGGGGAGTCTGAGGGATATGTCTCCCACCCCACAAGTTGGATTTTTTTTTTTTGAGAAGTCTCATTGAAGCCATTTGACACACATTTTTACCCCCATATTGAATAACACACCTCAAAATGTGGGTCTAACTTACATGATGCATGGGTTTATGAGGGAGGATGAGCCCCTCCAAAGTTGAGGGGATGTGCCCTTCAGAAATTAGCCTTCAAAATCATTTAATTATTCTTGGTTAAAGTAGCACAGACCTCAAAATGTTTTCTGAAGCTTTCAAATAAAGACTATAGTTGTGTTTAACTTAATTATATAAGTTGCCAAATTATGGGTCAGGGGGTATGTGATATTATTCTCTCCTACCCCAGAGTAAAACACATTTTAACTGAATTTTTGCCCACCAGGGTAGCACTGAATACTTGTTGTGTGTATATGGCACATTTTAAGAAACGGTGTGTTTTGAAATTTGTTGACAAAATTATTATCCATTCACATGGTTATATTTTTCAGATGCAGATTGTTGTCTAACCCAGCAGTTTTGTCAAATTTGGATCCAGAAGGTAAACTCCTGCTTGATTGTAGTGCTCATTGTTTTGGATTGATCATTATCAGCATCATCATCTTCTTCCATCATATTATCATCATCATAAATTTCAGCTATAATAACATCATCATATATCTGCTGTCATGATCTTCATCATCAACATTGTCATCAGCATCATCATCATCATCATATCTTCTTTGCCGTCATATCATTATCATAATACCATCATCATCAAGTGGTGTGCGTTAATTACAGGAATAACTCGTCTGGCATGTTATTTTGTCCATTTTGTGGTTTTGTATTCACATTTATTAACATACTTGTTTGGTCTGTGATATTGTAAGCTTTTTAAAATTTCAAAATCATCCTGTTCAATACACGGCCGACAAGGGAAAATTTGTGATTTTATTAAATTTGTGGCGCACAGCACCTGATCATCAACAATTTCATCAGCATCATTGTCATTATCTTCATCATTAACATCATCATCACATCATATTCATCATCATCATTATCAAAATATTAACTTGATCATGTAATACTTGAGCAAAATGTGAACAGTAATAGACATGGAATACAGCCGAGTGTTTTTCTAACTGGGTGTGAAAAAGTTGGGGAGATTGTTACTGCGCACAGAAGTATCTGTACACTCAAAACAAAAGCAATACCTTAAAGACACTAAGTAACCTAAATTACCAAATAAAGTATTCAATATAGATGGAAGATTTTGTTCTGTGTATTTTGATACCTCATTTGGCATGATACGACTTTATTTTTTTCAACTTACACCAATTTGAATGAAAAATAGCATTTTAAAAGTGGCAACCGTATAGGCTTTTCTCTAGAAACATGCTAACTATGAGCACAGCGAGTAAGAGGTGAAAAGCCTGTGGGAATTGCCTTAAAGAAAGAAATAGCCAAAATTTGTCACTTCTGAAATGCTCTCTTTTCCCATTCAAATTGGTATAACTTGAGGGGAAAGGTGTCAAAATAATGCTGAACGAAATTATCCATCTATTAAAGCCATAATGTACGATCTTATAATATGAAATTGGTTAATTTTTTTCAAACCTGATTTTTTGCATATTTGTAATGTTTACCCATGTCCCAACTTGCACCTAATTGGAATCGGCCAAAGTTGTTGTCTTTGTAGGTCAATAGAGCAAAATTCGACATATTATCATAATTTAAAAATTATGATAATATGTCCTCCCATAGAAATGTTAAATGGCCAAAATAACCAGTGGGATTTCTTTCACTTTACTTTGTTATTTCAACCTAAAATGGACAGCAACCCACCAGTTATTAATAATATTATTTCCACATTTTGAATAAAGAATAATAAAATCAAAATTTGACGGAAATCATACATTAAGGCTTTAACTGATTACATTATTTGGTCATTTATGTTTAGTGTCTTTAAGATGATGCCGTTCCCTTTGCACAGACACTTTTTGTTCACAGTATTGATCAGTACAAGAGTGAAAATAAGAGCTCTTTTACCAGGACTCAATTTGGGAGAAAAGTGAGTCCTGGTTCAATTTACCCAGGATCAGGACCCAATTTACTCTAAAATAGAACTCGTTTTTATAACAACAATCTATTAATTGAGTACATTAGTTGGTAATTTATGTCTAGTGCCTTGTACAGACACTTTTTGTTCACAGTACTGATCAGTAGGCCTACAAGAGTGAAAATAAGAGCTCTTTTACCAGGACTCAATTTGGGAGAAAAGTGCACGAGTCCTGGTTCAATTTACTCTGTCAGGACTCACTTTACTCTAAAACAGAACTCGTTTTTATAAGCAACAGTCAGTATTTAAGCCAAAGGTCATATATCCAGTGGCATAGTTCAATAGCCTACATTCAACAATAATACTCAAATTCTGATCTCAAAATTGCAGAGAACACCCATATTTGGTTCACCATTTCTATTTTATGCATGGCATGATAGGCTAAAATTCAGACAAAAGTGTGGCCTAGTAGGCCCTATCATGATTTTCATTCTCAAAAGGGCTTTAGTGGGCAAGTAACAGGTCTGCCAAATGAGGCCCCTAGCCTGTTGCTAATCAATATCTATGAGATGTACAATCAGCATCCAGTTTCCGAAATTGGGTAACTTGTGTTAGGCAGCTGGTCGTCGGTCGCATTACATACAGTTCTATTCGACGCAACATGCTTTTTGAGAAAATCTCAATTGAAAATTCTGTTGTTGGATTTGGCTTCATACTTAATTATAATTATATTTCTTGATAGAATTTCCATGACAGCTAGGGTATTCTTTATAAAGAAGAGACTTGAAAGTTTCATTTTGGTGAAATTAACATGTCCATCTTTCAGGTAACATTGTTTGAGACCTTGTATGATGTTAAACTCACAGCTATGTATGTGAAACAACTTTGTTTACTCTGTGACTATATTATGCTGCAGTCTCACTATGCTTTTCTTTTTATGTATTACCATGGGATTCGTGTATTGCTTAAGAGCAATTAAGCTGTGAATAGATCTGTATGTGACACATCATTCACCATATAAATCTGTATGTATATATACATACTAATGAATGGATAAAAGTAGCTTACGTCGTTAAATAGCGCTGTATGTGAAACACAAAAGCTTAAAAACAGCAAATAGACGAAAATCAAAGTTTTATAATCTCATTAGTTAGAAAGAATTGAGGTCCAAAACATTGCTACACACCAGTTTTCTCAAAAAAGTCAAAAATCTCAAATAGAACAGTATATGATGTGACTGACGAGGTGTGAAATATACCTGACTGGGCACTTTAATAACGCATCATCATCAGTCGGCTACGGAGCAGGTGACTACAGGTTTTCTCCAACTATTGTGATCTTGGGCAAGCAAAACCATTTTGTTTGGCTGCAGCATCGATCAGTATCTCACAGGAGGTGCTGGACATACTCTAAGTACAGTGTGCGTGGCCATCCCGGTTTCCTCCTCCCATGTGTTGGAATATAAAGGGCATTTGTTTGTTTTCATTTTCTTTCTCTCAATTTTTTTCTTCATTTCTTCCTCTTCTTTCTCCTTCCAGCCCCTCTCACTCTCCATCTCCTCTCCTCCTCCTCTCCCTCACTCTCTACCTTCTTTCTGCCTTTCTTTCTGGCTGCTTAACTTTCTATGCAGTGGTGTAGCCAGGACTTTGCCAGGGGCAAGGGAAGGCAACTTTCAAGGGGCAAAATTTGACTAAAGTAGCCATTTTGGGGTCAAAAATGAGATACAATGTAGATGGCAAACAAGGTCAAAGGCTGTATAGGGGTTCATAGGCTACTGTTGAACTTTGACTTCCATTGCTCATTCAATAATTTAGAAGGCAAATTCTATACCATTTTTTTTATTCTTATGTCATGAAGAGCAATTTGACATCTAATTAAATTTGTACCCATGTACGACCAAAAATGTGACATTTTACCCCAAAATGCGGTTTTTGTACAATAACTCCATAATAGATGGCACGGTAGATAGCACAATACATTGTTTTAATCCTTTTAATCAGATGAGTAATTTGGTATGTCTTTCAACAAGATCGGAGCATTTTTAATTAGTGACCCATGTATGACTTCTAGCTAGTCATGCTAGTGGTCACCAGGAGTTACATGTAAATCAAAAAGGCTCCACATCTTAAAATCAACATTTTATTTTCATTTTCTATTATAATTGTTAAGAACCACAAAAGTGTCCTAGAGGGGTATTTATGGGTTTGCTTCCCTCAATTCAAGCCCCAGGCTCCAGCATTGTTGTTTAAGAACAACCTTTTCAGCGGGTACATATTAACACACCAATTCGCTAATCTACTGGCTTGCATTGGAATCTCTGTACAGCTCTGTACGCACATGCACTTCAAAACAAAGTGACAGAAATTTGTTTTTGAATGTGTACATGTGTGAAATAATCCCAAAGCAAATCTGTTGGTGGATACTCATCAAAATTGTTAATATTATTTCATGCAAAATTTTGAAATTTGAATTGTTCAATCCTCAGAGTAAAAAGATAAAGATAATTGAAATTACACCCTCAGAAAAATCACCATTTCTGCACTCTACAAAAATGTAGGGGTGTGGGTGTGTGTGTGTGGGGGGGGGGGGTTGTCTGTTTGGGGCATTTGTAATCACCTCCGAACCTCATGTGGAACTGGGACCATCCCAGCTTTGCAAATAACAAAAATACAAATTCTGAAGTGTGTCTCCTATCAGTGATCAAAAATATGTTTTGGATTGATATGTTAACGGGTAAATGTCGTAAAAATTGTGTATTTGTTTAATGACCCCAGTTAACCAGGGAAAGTCAGGAAGTAATGTCCCTGTTTGCATAGTCCTAATTAAACAGGGCCCAGTTTGGGGATGCTTTCACATATAGTTTGATCAGCTTGTAATTGGTGGGCCTAATAACATAGTGGATCTATTTTATTTCAAGAATAGTCCTGTGAAATCTTGTCAGAAGTATCATAAATTATTCATTTAAGTTTATTCTACTTTATTCAACACACAATATAGACTAGACAGGCCAACAATGTCATCTTACTTTGGGTCTGCTTGTCAGCATAGTGGTAAATTCCTGCCGATTAGGAGCTGAGCAAACTATAGACCTGTGTTTGTGTGTGGGAGGGGGTATATAGATGAGTATGTGTTTGCTACCAAACGAGACAGTATTTGTCGTAACGCACCTCCAACCGTGTGCAGGCACCTAAACATCGACTGTCCATGGTCTGGCGATAGGCACAGATTGACGGAAATGATGTAAAATGCTATTTAGAGCATGTCATTGCTTGGCGGTATAGGGGTTGTAACCCCTTATAGTAGGGATGACCAATGAACCATCAACTTGATTAGAACACTCCCATAGACATGCAGGGAGCTCAACTGTGCACTGCTTGCACAGACATTTCTAAATTGAGCTCATTCTTTTATTTTTCATAATTTTTCTGTAAAAATTGGAGATGTTAATGCCAATTATGTTTTGTAACTATCCTGCAAATTACAGCATCATAACTTATTTGGTTTTTCTGTAAGTGTGAGTCAAAATTGGTCCATCGCCACAGTGCGCTTAATTGCCAGTGGCCCAGTGCAGCACTGCTCAGAATGGCACAAAATATTCAGATGAATAAGATCAGGTGAACACCTTGACCTACTGAGCTGTAATTTGGCAGAGTTGTTGTTATTACCTCTATCATACCCTCTGTAAAAAGGAAAAAAACGGACAAGTAGATCTCGGGTTAAAAAATAAATCACCAGATTCCCTATGGAATTTCCAAACACCTTTCGAATCATGTTAAATAGACACCTTTCTGAACATAAATGTGAAGTTTCATGCTCATTTGTTGTATTATTCACCTGATCTCAACCCTAAACATTTTCTTATATTTATACCATCTGCACTGACTTGCTGCTACTTGCTGCTATACACGCACAGGAGCTGTACTTTTAAAATACGCGCCTAATCAATAATGAGTCTTTCACTCCATTGTTAAAGTACTGTGCTCCCTGTAGCATATGGAGTGACCAGTCCCTGGAGTGTGATGGTTTTGTAGCACATGACAGTATTCATTCAAGCCTATCAAGATCAAGGTCAGTTACTAGCCACTTGCTGAATGGCTGGGCATTATCAGCTATCAAAGAGATACCTTATGCTGCTGCCAATCACAATAGAGGTTAAACATTTTGTTAAAACCCCAGAAGTGATATCAGGACAAAGCTGTGCATGTTGGTACTTGATTGTTTGGATTCCTATGTTGAAAATCCCTTGTAGTACATTAGTATTTTTCTTATGTGTACAAATGTAGTGTATATTGTTGTGGAAAAAAAGTTCACCTGGACTTTTGATTTTGTGCCACTTTGGCCATTATGGATGATTTTTGGCAAATGTTTTCTAAAAGCATGATTTCAGTGCCTCGGTTTGAAGAAATACTTAATGCTATTGACTAGTAAAGTGGCATTTCATAAGCATCCCCTTTGATACTTACACAATATGCTTGTTTCCTGTTTGCATATATATTAAAATAAAGAAATATAAAAAGGTAAATATATGCTTATACCAATTTTGCTCACATTGCTATATTTAGACTTTGTCAATTTATTTCGTTCAATGACCGGTCAAAATGGGAAACTTTGAAAATTCATAATTCGAAAAGTTTTTGACCGATTTTGACCATTTAACCACCAAAATACTTCTATTGATGAGTTCTTTCCAGAAAACAATCTTTTGTAGCAAAAGGGGCAACATGAAATTATGATGGTCATCCCTACTTATAGTGCCATCGCATAGTGTGTATGAGTATGTCCATGGTATGTCGATTCACTGCAGGCATGTGTGTCCTCGATTGGAGGCGCTTACAGGCAGGGGTGGGCATATAGTATGCGATGTAAGTGTAATGCTTTCTGGGGTGTGTGTGGTGTGTACATTGTGAATTGAAGTTTTTATTTTCATTTTTAACATGCTGCATGTATCTTTGTTGTTTTCAGGGGACAATCCTGTAGATGTGGCTGGAGATCCAACTTTTCTCTATCCAAAGGTGTAGCTTTTCAGGTTGCAGCAACATGCTGAAGATGGTCTAATAGCAACCAGGAGTCAATTCAACTGTATAGCATTGAGAGTTCTTGGCAAGACACACATTTGATGGCATATGAACATGGCCTGCATTTCCTCTGCACCAGCTAGCTTAGTGGCTTGTGGCATCAGATCAGAAAGAAACTAGTACACCAACCACAATACACATGGGACACAAAAAGTATCCCTTACAAATTTTGTATTGTGATGTTAGTTTAAGTGTAGAAGGTCAGCATTTATCTCTGAGCATTCCGACGGCTCAATATCTCCTGCATCTTGCATTTTTCTCGATATCTCCTGCATCTTTCATTTTTAAGACCCAGTTTGCAGATAAATTAGTATAGTGTAGGCTCATCACTTGTTACGTCTGCAGTGATTATTGAGTAAACTATTGAGTTCGCAACATTTAGGAATCATCTTCATCATCATACAAGTGTTTATTGTAGTTCTACTTTGAATTTACTCACCATGGGCATTATGCGAATCAGTTGATGTAATCTGGCAAAGATGTACATTGAAGGTCATATGATATCATTCAAGATGGGCTAATCAACTTCTTACTATAACTTTCAAATGCCTTGAAGAAATTACACATGTAAACATTCCCTTTAGTTTCACTTTAACTCATTCAAATCATGCCCTAGCACTACTAGGAGTCATTTTATTTAAATACCCTATTTGTTCCAACTTTGAATATTACTGCTGGCAAATGCAATTTCCATTATAGAAGCCGCAGCACAAGTGTTATAACTTATACTATTTTCTGTATTTAACAATTTTATCTGTATTTTCATTTAAACTTGTTTATTATCTGCTAACAATTAGGATGTGATAATCACACACGTGGCTTGCTATCCCATGGCTTGCTATGTGGTGAAAAAAAAGCTTTATTTCAAACTCGAATGGTGACCCGCAGGTCAAAATGCTAGAATTGTACATTAACCACACCTAAAAAAACACAATGCAATTTGTAGGCAGCAGCTTAATCAGCGCCAATATTGCAACATTGAAACAAACAACTTTACAAACATCCAACTCCATCCCATCCCCCCTTAGACAGTGATGATAAAGTGCCTTGCCCAAGGTCACAGCACGTTGACACAAGGGGGCCTCGAATTCGCAACCAATAGATTATGAGTAGGTACCTTTTCTCTCGGCCACACATGCTCCCCATGTGTGGTGGTTGGCACCCAAGGGCGCTGTGGTATAAAACAGGGATGGGAAACACAACTTCTCTCTTTGTCTTCTTTCTTCCTCCCTTCCCTCCACTTAGGCAAAAAGCCACTTGAACTTTAAGATTAAGAACCATTGGTGGTTACATGTAGCCCTTTCCTAAATCTTATGCTACTAGACCATACAGACCATACACAAACCACAACCTCAGCCCACAAAGCCACTGCAAGACCATGCATCCCACCTTATCCGATTGCTTAATCCTGCTAAACTAATGCACAAAACTGTCGGCTGGGCAACGGTCACATGCGTGGCTTGCTACCCCTAGTCGGGTGGTTGGCATCCGAGGGGTTGGTGAGTTTGGTGGTTTCAAAACTGGGTTGGGGAAAACATTTTTTTTCTTCATCCTACTTCTTCCCTTCCTTCCATCCACTTGGGCAAAAAGCATTTGGGTTAAAAAAAAGATATACCACTGGCTATACATGCGTCTTCAAACAAAGAACACCAATGCAGCAGTCAGGTCTCAAAATTCACAACTTGCAACTTCATTTATGTTAATAACCAGAAAAGGTGTGGAAATAATGTGGTTAAGTGGTCTATGGATCTCTGAATGTTCATTTAAATCTAGTAATGGTGCCATTATTTAAGCCAATGCAGGAGTTCTGATTATCATATATTTATGCTGAAATTGCAGCTATAAAGGTGTGGTCCATTGTGTGACTGATATGAGGACAGTAACTGTTAAATGTTAAGAATGTGCATTTTGGTGGAGTTCAAGATATTAGTCCTCAGAAGTGCTGAAGATTTTCATGTCTCACATCAGACAAAGATGATCTATAGACAGTACTTGTAAACAGAAATATGAACTATGCATCAAGCGTTTAATGTAAAAGTAGACAGCATGTGTACCAATACACAAACAACAGATTTACCAAATATTCATGCATGGATTACTGTCATGACAAATTAACTTTTTATGGAAACAATCTGAAGTAGGTATTTTCTTGTAGTTTACATGATACCACATGCTTCTCTTTTATATGTATTGTATTGTACATGTGGATCAGGAAGTGACCTAAAAAGCCTAGCATTTGCAGCTCTGGTGCATAATGTTTAATTTAAACAATCAAACTTAAAAGCCACAGTTAGTACAGGGTGCTATTGGAATTTTTCGAGTTGGCATCTAGTTTTCCTACATAATAGTGAAACCAATGTTTTTTAACATCCTTACACCTTTAAAAGGATAAAATTCGAATTGATTCCATTTTTTCTATGCCCCCCTATACTTCCCACGGGGGTCGAGGGACATAATGGGGCGAAAAGTATATGTCCTATCATGCTGCAATATACCTCAAATTGTTCCTCTCATTGCTACGAATAAAAAAGTCAATTGTCATTTGTCATAATGCACTAGGGTGCTTAGTTAAGGATTTTTAGAATAAGGTCAAATGTCAAAATATCTCATGCACAGAAGTCAAATTTTCAAAATGCACCGATTCAATCGAAATTTGCCTTAAATTACTCTTCTCGGCAAATAGGAAAATAATTTATTTGAGAAATTTATAACCTCAGAATCGGATGAAATTATGGGTCAAATGTTATGCTTGTATATATTTCTATTGGACTTTGGCTGCATGAACTCTGAAAGGGGACATGATGACCAGGGTTGTAGCTAGGACATTTTGAGTGCTGGGTGGCATTTTATGAAAATCTTGCATACATGGTAATCTGTTGTCAAAATTGATCAAAATCTTGACTAATTCAACAAAAGTTTGCAATTTTGGACTATGAGTGGTAGGTTCCAATGGCAAAATTGCTGCTTTGTGATGGGCTCCAAAACTGAGTGGTGGGCTCTACCACCCACTGTAGCTACAACCCTGATGATGAAAATACAAAAATGCACTTAAAGTGAAATTTGAGATCTGACCAATTTTTTTTAACCTAGTGTATGTAATTTTGGACATTTGAACCATTTGACCTTAACTCCTGAACTAAGCATCGTAGAAAATTATGACAATTTACTTTTTATATTCCCGGTGATGAGAGGAATAATTTGAGATACATTACAACATAATGGGACTATTTTGGACGTTTGCCCCATATGACTATGACCCATGAAAAAATGGAAACAATCAAATTCTTATCATTTCAGGTTTAAGTATGCCAAAAAACATTGGTTCCACTAATATTTAATATTAAATTCCAAACTCATAGTGCCCTGTACAAAATGTACAATTTCTATCTCATTTTAATTTTGATATTCTCTACTCAAAAGCTGAAATATTAGAAATAACTGTCCATTTTAAGCCAAAATAACAAGGTAATGTGAAAGAAACTCCACATGCTATTTTGGCCATTTTAGGTGGAATTCTATGGTGGACTTAATGTCTGAATATGACATGTCAAAATTACTCTGTTGATCTGAAACACACAATGAATTTGGCTGAATCCAATTGGATTTAAGTTGGACATGTGTAAACATTACAAATATGGCAAAAATTCAGGTTTGAAAAAAATTGAAACTCATTTTAAAAGATAGTGCATTATGGCTGTATGAAATGTATGAAAGGTAATAAATCTTTTGCAGTCTCAGCACTTATTGATAATAGAATCATACTTTTTCATGGTCTTCTGGTATAAGAAGTATTTGTATACCTCCATATCAAAATGATGCACTTGTCAGCTGCTACATGCATCTACTTTCACATGATAGCTATGAATAAATACCAGAATCATCTCAAGTGAGGTCACTTCAAATCATCCCCAATTAAGAACAGTGTTAAAGAATGTTCTCCATGTTACTTGGGATGATTTGAAGTGACCTCCACTTTGGAGGTGAGTGTGGTATTTATTCCTAGCTATTATGTGAAATGAGACACATGCAGCAGCCGACAAGTGCATCATTTTGATATGGATGTACACATTTTCACTATTATTAACATACTCAATATGTGGGGAAACCAACCATTATTACTTCAAGTAAACTTTGGGTTGATGGAATTAACAACTTTCAATCTGAATTAAGATTATTTTAAAGAAGACTTACCATCTAGAAAATAATTTTTAATGACAATTATTGGTAGAGCTTCTCTTTGTAAACCAGTGCTCATACGTCGATGATTGCAAAATGTTGTTATTTATCCTGAAGATAGGATTTGTCAGGTGTGTGATATGGGTGAAGTTGAGGATGAGTTTCACTTATTATGGAGGTTTTTTAAGTGTTGGGGGAAATTTCTGATCAATATTGTAACATAATCTGATATCTTTGTTAGCGATACTGTTACATTTCTAGTCATTACTTGTGTGCTTTGCTCCACAGCAACACCCTCAATTTTTTTCAAATTTCTACTTTTTGCACCATTGTAATGTGCCATTGGTGTACATAAAGATTAAGCCTGAAGTGCTTTGGTTACAGTAAAATTTAACATTGATGGTAAAACCGGGTATCCCCAGGTTTATTCTGAGCTCACCGATCGAGTGCTGAATAAATACATCGCCTGCGTGTATATATTGAATTATTGAAATAGGCCAAAAAAAAAAAATTGTTTGCTTGTCCATATATAGATCACTTTCAGATGTTGGGTCGGTGGCTCGGTCAGGAAAACATTTTTTTTCTTTTTATATCTTTTTTTTCATGTACCAAAAGTATAATGTAATGAAGTACTATGTAAAACACTCACTGACAACAGAATTTCAACCAAAGATTCAAGGTAAAAATTCAAGGTAAACCCTACTTTATTCGACACGTACGTGTCTGGCAGACTTAAAATACTGCATTTTTAAGTTCAAAAGTGTTTTTTATACTTGTAGACGCTGAGAATCATAATGCGAAATATTGAAACCCTCAGCCAGGTACGACTGGACAGGAGAAACATGCAGGAAATGTTTTTTACAACATTTCTTTTCAATCTTTTCAAAAAGTTCATGACATTTTTGAGAAAATTGGTTTAAAAAAACTTTTTCAAAACAAAAAGTTCTACGGTCGGGATTGCCGAGACAGTCGATCGGACGAGGACAAGCAAACAACTTTTTTTTTTGCCTAAGTGACGTACCGTATAAACTGTATGCATATATCGCTATTCATTGTATGTCTTGTCTGAACATCCCATCAGCTGCGTGTAGCTCCGCCAATAATCATGATAAATAATACACGCATTGTAGGCGCTGTACATCAACTTGACACGTAAACTTTGTGTATATTGCTATTAGTCTTTACGTCTTGTTTGAATTCCATCAGCTGTGTGGAGCTCCCAATAATCATGGTAATTGTAATTGGCGAGCTAGATACACGCATTGTAGGCACTGGAATGAAATACCAATTGTTGTGTGTTTTTTTATCAGTAGCTATCAGTGAAAACTAACATTTAAATAGGAATCTATTTTTTATGCAAATCACACATTATTGCTTTAATCTTTTGTAAATTACACCTATAATAATTTGTTGAGAACTTTTGATGTTGTGTGAAATATATGTACATGTATTAACTGTACCGTTTTAAGTGGTGAAAGTTTTATAAATTATTGAGGGATTGATTATCATTCATAACCTCATATACACAACAAGTGTGATATCGATCCAATCACAGATAATAACTTTTAAATACGCAGACGCAAATGCACTAGGTCAATGAAACAGTATAATGACCGCGTCTCGTGACGTAGCTAAAAGTACGCTCTACAATGACAATGTTACGTGACGTGTTAGGCTTTCGAACAATTTATGCAGCCGTATTTGGAAATCGCATCATTGCGTGCTAGTGTGATTGGTCGCTAGCGGTATTTCCTTAATGGGCTATTCGATTTTTTACAGGGAAAACGACAGATAAAGTTAAAATTGGATGTGTTCTGTTTTCAAATTAAAATGACTTTGCATCAGTTATTTTTCGGGTAGTGTGAAATACCTAAACATTGTGCTTTGGACCTCGGAATATCCCTCGGGGCTGGGCTCCTCCGTATATTCCTCGGTTCCAAAGCACAATGTTTAGATATTTCACAATACCCTCAAAACAACTAATGCACAGTCATTAACCTCTTAAGGCTGGTTCAAAGTGAATATTCGAAGGCGAATATTCGGCTTCGAATACGTTTTGGGCGTCAAAATATATGCGGCTTCGAATATAAAACTATGAACCGGAGAAAGATATATTTCTACAATTCATAGCGTTGCCCGACTGTTAACAAGTATTGCCCGTTGACCAAGGTAAGCAAAATTTAGAGAATTTCTTTAACGAAGTTAATAAAATCATAATAGGTAAACTCCATTGAACTATTGTCATGATTTAATGTCTGTATAAATGGGTCTAAATAGGAGCAGTGGCGTAACCAGTGGGGGCCGTGGTGCAACCTGCCCCCGGAGAAGAGTCAAAATTGGGAAGGGAAAGAGAGAAAAGAGGAAGAAAAAGAGGGAAGAGAAAGGGGAAAGAAGAGAAAAAATGGGAAGGGAGAAGAGAAAAAAGGGAAAAAAGAGGGAAGAGAAAGGGGAAAGAAGAAAAGAAAAAAGAGGGAAGAAAAGGGGGAAGAGAGAAGAGAAAAGGGGAAGGGACTCAAGGGAGAAGAGAAAAGGAAAGAAAGAGAGAAGAAGATCTATAGGCCTACTACTTTCATTGTGAAATTTGTACTCTGAAACACTGATATTTTCTAATATGCCAAAAACCAGGAGCTTCATGACGCTCAGTCCCCTTGACCCCCGCCTGGGCTTTGCCCCTGGACCCCTGGACCCCACCGACTCCACCCGTTTAATGCTTCGTGGCAAGCGAGCGTTCTCTCGAATATAAATACTAAAACTTTTGATCAGAAATTGGGAAATTTTTCAATCTTGCCCCCCCGGGAAGATCAGGTCTGGTTACGCCCCTGACCTGAATAGGAGTCAAAAAGATTTGCTTTTCGGGGCATTTACGACCTGCCTGTAACAGGCGCGGAGGTTGACCCATACCTTCTTGTAGGTTTCAACTGCAAAGCAAATCAAGAAATGAATGAGTAATAGATAAATAAATAAATAAAATAAATAAATAAATAGGCCTAAATAAATAAATAAGTCAATATATAAGTCAATAAATAAATAAATAAATAATTAAATAAATAAATAAATAAATATATATATAAATATAAATAAATAAATAAATAAATAAATAAATAAATAAATATATAAATAAATAAATAAATATATAAATAAATAAATAAATATATAAATAAATATATAAATATCATAAGATATGATTGAAGCGACGACAAATATGACAGCCCTCACAAGTGTTATATATGAGACCACCCACGGTGACCCACCAAATATATATCTGTCGAGTTCAACAAAATTCAACTCCCACAAATATATTTCCGGTGAATACTATTTTCATTGGCTGATATCCACTTGAGATCGGTATCATCAAAGTAGTATTGCTCTCATTTCATGATTCATTGAGCAATCAATTTTGGCATTTGACCGAAATACGCGTCAAAAGATAAAAAGTCTCGTTCCGAACTTATGTAGGCCTACATTGCTAGGGCCTAAGTGTGTTTTAATGCCTGATTCACAAATTATAGAAATAAACAAGAATTTATTTTAAAAGAACACGCAATGATAGGGTACCAACGCTCGTGGTTTTGGTTGTTCTGCATAGTTTATGAAGAGATTCATTGCAAAGCGCTATATATCCATTCCTACATATTACTTATTTTGCCCTCTTAATTATTAATTATAATTATGAATTTGACTGATAACAACGCATTACATCTTTATTCGGCCCAAAATAACAAAAAAATGGGTGAACTTCCATGGCAAACGCATTTTTATATCAATAACCAATGATTTCCCACCCCGGACCTCACACGTCCTCTGCCAGGGGCAGATGCATATGGGGACCTAGAACTGGGGCCAAACATTATTTATGTAAAACCGGGGTGGAGGCATAAATCTGAATTTGGAGTTTTGAATTTTCTGCATCAGTCGATTTAAATAGAGCTACGTTAATATGGAAACATTCACTTGCACATTTAGGTTATGTTTGTAAGCCTAAATATCATATTATTTGCATAAAACATTACTAATCATATAAAAATGGGTACTCTTGTAACGCACTAATAAGGGGGCACACCACTAAATCAATGCGCCATTTGTGTAACCCTAATGAGTTCCGGTAAAATACAGAAACTATTTGAGGTATTTTGGGCTGGTCTTTAAACTTATTAATCAAAAAGAGTGGCGAATTATAGCTTAAATAAAAGTGGAAAGCCTATACATAAATTTGAGTTACCAAAAAGTAGCATTTTATAATTATTGAGAAAATAGGTCCGCGAATTAAAAATGGCAGAATCGGGTTTGCAGTCTTGAGAGCATGTCAAAAACAGTGAGGGCGCTGTTCGCGGCCTCGTAGCGGGAAAACGAGGTGGAAGGACCCCTATACATTGAAACATATGTTAAACTTTCATCGATTTACAATCGACTGGTCATCATAAAAAATTTTAAACGAGCCCAAAAGGCCTCAAAATGAGCAAAGAAAACCGGTGTTTTTACACGTATTTCAATGGGAAGATTATTTAGTGGTGTGCGCCCAAAGCATTTTCTTTCAGTTCGTTATCAGCCATGTTGGAACTATCCAGGCGTATTTGACAACTGGGCAGGTTAAGGGATGGGGTATGAACGTTTGGACAGTAGGTCTATTTATTGTGGGACATTGGAGCACATATCGAATAGATTCTGAATACGAAGAATGTCCTTCTGATATCAAATAATTTTGATTTTTGAAATTCGCAATGAAATACACATTTTATGGCAAATGATTAAAAATTGATATTTTTGATATTTAACAGTACTCAAATGAAACTTAATAAATCTGATGATTTATACTTATAGTGTATGTAGGTGGGATGAAAAGCCGACAATCAATTGACAATTTTGACCTTTCGTATTGAAGATATGGATTTTTTCCCCAAAACACCAAAAAAAATTAGGTCTTTTTGGAAAAAAAATCCATATCTTCAATATGAAAGGGCAAAATTTTCAATTGATCGCCGGCTTTTCCTCCCAGCTACATACACTTTAAGAAAATATCATTAGATTTATAATATTTACTTCGAGGACTGTTATATATCAATATGTGAAAAATATCACATTCTAATAATTTGTCATAAAATTTGTATTATATCGTGAATTTCAAAAAATGAAAATTATTTGATATCAGAAAAACATTCTTCGTATTCATAATGTAATTCGATATGTCTGATGTGCTCTCATGTCCCACAAAATACTGTCGAAACGCTCAAAACGCTCATTCCAGATCCTTTAATTTTCATTGGGGATTTTTGAAATCATCGTTTGTCGAACGATATTCAGGTGACCTCGAGCCTTTCATATAAATCAATAGTATCTCGCTATCAGTTGCGCGATATTTAATCCGATTCAACTCATATTTTATTCGTTGCCGTATATATTTTGACGTCACAAAAAGTATTCGAAGCCGAATATTCGTCTTCGAATATGCACTATGAACCGACCCTTATTAACATGTATACATGTGCTTATACATAATGCATTTGAAAGATGGGTACATGTATTCAAATTAGTCCCATGAACATGGCAGATGCTAAAATGCTGTGTGGATATAGCTGTTGAAAATAGTATCATCTGTTCGTAAAGTTTGTTTTTAAAAGTAAAAACCAACAGACCCATCCCACCACTAGGCTCTCGGCAGATCCTCTTATCTTTTCAGAGGTGTAAGACTGAATCCCACAAACAATCATACTTCAACCGCATTGTTCCCTTGTGGAACCAGCTGCCTCCGGAAACCAGATTATCCAATTCCATTTCTTCTTTCAAATATCAAGCTCTGGATTTTTGAAGTCTCAATTTTATTCCAAATCTGTTCCTTCTGATACCTTTACTTGGTTTTGTACTTGCCGATGCCCTAACTGTAGGCCCATTTAAGGTCTTGCCCCTGGCATTCCATTCTTTTTTCCAAATTATTTAGGTCTTTCTTAGGTGGGATGGTTCTAGAGGTGAATTTACACCTGTTTATTCCAGCCTATTCACTGGTCTTTTAACATGTTTTTTTTTTTTTTTTAAAAGCTTTTATATTTATATTTTTCTAAATTTTGATGTGCAATAATTTTATATGTACCAGTGATGAAGTCTAATAAATAAATAAATAAATACTAAGTAGAGTATTCACAATTAAAAACGAATGATATGTTTAGTTTATCTATTCAGAATACACCAATTATGGTTAAAACAGCATGAAATGAATGTGCTGATCCCTTTTTATAAATGTATTACTGTTTATGAAACATTTATATATTATGTGTATATGAACTATGAATAATAAAAGATAAGAAAGACTCATTTATACCAGTGTTCCTGAATTTAGTGTTTTTTATACAGAGTACAAAGATCATTCACAAAAATCATCCTTAGTGCAGAAATAAGGATTGGCCATACATTATATGTTCTGGAATGAGGACAATGTCAGTAGCTGCTCTTTGAGAGTGTAAACTGTGACTATTTATGTGGCAAAATGTACCTATGGTTCGTGCCGGAGGAGCATCTCCCCTCATCTTTGGCTGAAAGGTCATTTAGGTGGCAATGTCCAAATCTAGGTGTGATTGGGCTCAAATTTGGTGCATATAAAGCCAAAGGAGGAAACATGTTAAAGGCAGAGTTAACTTGAGGTCAAAGTTCGTGTAGAGGTTTATTTCTAAATTCCTTTGATTAGACTCCATATTAATTAAATTGTGAATGCTAAATTCAGTCATGACTTCAGCAGCATAGCTGCTATTGTTTAAGATATTGACCATTAATAGCATCCAAATGAACTTTGAAAATTCACACACTGATTTGCACAAAAAGATGTACAAAATCGGAAATAGACCAAAAAATGAGAAAATGCTTTTAGGAGCCGGCCTTGCTCTCTAATTGCCTACCTGTTGGATGCTGCATTTATTGAATTATTATTTAGCTAAATCGTCATTTCACCAAGGAAATGAACATGGAAATAATTGCCATTGATGTTAGTGGTCAATTCCTGCACTTTCATAAAAGGAAAATGGGAAATTCTTTGTTTTCTCACATTACATGAACATTGGGTAAATCTAAATACATTCATAACCTCATGAATAAAGTGATGCATGAGGCCCAATCAAACTTATTTTGTAACCTCAGTGTATGCGAAACGAACAATCCACATGCAAGCAACTATCGTGTCCGTACATTGCATGATTAAGCACTGTTGACTATTGAATTTTTAAAAGGAAAATGAAAGGAGGTGAAGTTGAATTTTATTTTGTTTTTCAGAAAGAATAATAATATTATACAGATTGTAAAAACAATTTGAAAAGTGACCACTATGTACGTTTGGACAGTATTTATTGTGGGACATTAGAGCACATCAGACAGACATATCGAATTGCATTCTGAATACGAAGAATGTCCTGATGATATCAAATAATTTAGATTTTTTTGAAATTCGCGATGTAATACACATTAATGGCATATGATTAAAATCCATATCTTCAATATGAAAGGTCACAATTTTTAATTGATTGTCGTTGGCTTTTCCTCCCAGCTACATACACTTTAAGAATATATCATTAGATTTATAACATTTACTTCGAGGACTGTTATATGTCAAAAATGTGAAAAATATCAAATTTTAATAACTTGTCATAAAATTTGTATGAAATCATGAATTTCAAAAAATGAAAAATTATTTGATATCAGAAAGACATTCTTCGTATTCAGAATGCAATTCGATATGTCTGATGTGCTCTGATGATGATGTCCCACAAAAATACTGTCAAAACGTTCTCAGCAGCACTCTCTTATTATGTTCACTGTGTGGTAAAGGTCTACAACATCTCTGAAATACATGTACTAAATCCAGGTATATTTCATGATGCCTTTACCTTGGATTTCTTGTATCTATAACATATGTATACCGATGCAGGACTACAAGTTCGTATATAACAGTACAGTATGATTAAAAGTTCCATTTGGTGATCCCAGCGCAAATGTAAAAAAAATTAAAATTAATTGCTTAAAATAGATGGATAAGGCATTAAAAAATTGTCGCTCGGTATTTTTGGAATGAAAAAATTGCCAAAAAACAAAGAAAACACAATGTTTAGAATGAATATTTTAAACAGTTCTCTCAACAAAAGAAAACAGCAGTGTACATTTATATTGACGGGGTTGAAGCCCTATTCAAATAGCCAATTTATATAGACCACTTGACATCACTGTTTATCAACAAAGGCGAGGGACTCGTCTGTCGATATGCTTGACCGAGCCGCCACACTGTTCAATGACTTTCTTGTACTATATGAAATGTGGCGGGCGATTTAAAATGCATGTATGCCCTACCCCTTAGCAAACTACGATGGGTACGCACACTGTAGAGCAAAGAGAAGAATGGAAATTGCCATAATGCGCGCATACTGCCCGGCAATGACGTCACATGCCAAGTGGTCTATACTGTCCGTAATAAAGATTCCTGTTAATGCCTTATTTTGTCTTGAACCACGATAGCAGGCTATATAGATGTTAGCACATCACAGTGTCATCGCCCTGATATCTTCATGGCAGAAATCGCCATGGTAGGTTGAATCCACCGCCATATGAATGGCCATTTTGTATCGACCTGTTAATAGTTAAATTGAGTCGCATAATGGGCCGAAGGACATCTGACTAAGGCTTCTGACAATAGCCCCGATTTGGCCGGTGACTGTATAGACTTCTCCGTAGTCCACTTGCCAATTGTGCACTACTCTGGCTATTACATTTAAGCTTAAAACTCTGATTTAATTAATGAGTGCACAATTGATAGATTTTCACAACTGATCTTTTCAGTCACCGTACGCCCTCTGTTTGTTAGCTTCCCAAGTGGACTACTGACTTTGCCTTGAGAGTTAGGCCAATTTCTGGCCTAACTAAAATTGGTGATGATGTAATGCATCTTTAAAAATGAATCTGGCTTGTGATTGGTCGCCCAGATCTCGTTATTGTTTAAATCCTCCCGATGCGTACTGGTACCATTATAACTATACATGGTACACAACTATCTAGGGAATGCGGCGCTTTTGTGCTGGTCGATGAACGTATGCATCTAGCGCGTATTGTACCAGCATGCTTAGTCTTGTGGTTAGATTTTATTGATAAACAAGTATGATTGACAGTGTGTGAGTCCCGGGGTAAAGTTCTGCTTAAAAGTGAAAGTCCATAGTCGGTTTTTCGGATAATAAACTGGCAGATTCTAAAATTAGAATTGTTCAGTATTGAAGTGTCGATTATAATTATGCCATTATGATATGTTGCATTCAATAATATAAGCCTACCATGCCTACGTAGGGCATATACTTTACTTTTACTGTCACAAATATAATTATATAGCCTAAACTTTTTCATAACCATTTTATACTAGTATTTTGATGTACTAAATATCAGTATAATTTCGAGTTCAACTGAATGCGTTCATCATGATTAATAACATTTTTATTTATCAAAAATCGACTATGGCATAGTCTAGTGACTGTACTGCAACAATATCGTGGCCACAATATGGAGTCTGCATCAGGATTTAAGTCATTCTGCCTACCTTGATTTTCCAGTAGCCAAAGGCCAATTCCACCGTTACGGACGTTACAGATACATGCATCTTGCAACTTTTAAGTGAATAGCACACATGTTTGCTGTTAGGATAACACTTTATTTCTTAGTATGCTACTAGTACACACTCTAATGTTCAATATAATAAAGCAGTTTTGTTTTGGCTTTCTTAGTTAATTAGCTACAGAAATTAGAAACGAGCGTTACGGACGTTAATACGCGAAAGTGCCTGCCTTTTTGACAGATGGTACATATCCTTAAATCTCCATACAGTTCTGTGTTTTATTTTTTCCTGTTAACAATATTGAGCAAGCCCTGTGTCTCCATTCCATGTAAACATGAAAAGCAAGTTTGAAATTAATACTCCTGTATCGTCCTACACTGCTGATTTAGCGTTACGGACGTTACATTTTATCTAAAATGTAACGTCCGTAACGTTTTACAAACTGAAAAAAAACTGTCAAGGTGCTTCCTCAGATTTTTTTCTTTACTATCTTGAAGTAGGTCTGACATCAATCTATGGAGGCATGATTAGCAAGTTTGAAATAAATGCTCCTGTTTTGAGCAATAATGTTCCAAAATTTTGTTACGGACGTTACAAAAGGCACTTTTGGCATGGAATTGGCCCAAACAAAATCGTGCACGATATCACAAAAGTTGAACAAAATTTAACTCTTGATATTAAATCCCAGATGAAAATTCCAGTCCCTGATGAAAATTTTCACTGCAGAGCTCGTGGTAGTGATGTGGAGTCTGAATTGAACATATACGCAAAAGATTCAGTACTTGACTGGGTTTTCTTGACTCATGGCAAAATAAATTTAGGGGCTATCTTTTTCTTTGGAAGGGGTCCCAAATTTAAAAAGTCGACGTCGATAAAATGCGACCACCCCCTATTTCGGCAACAAAATTTTATGACCCCCCCCCACCACCGATACACCCTACCCCCTAAACAGGCTAAAATTGTATTAAAAGCAGTCATTAAATAAATAAATAAACACACTATCTGTGTACCCCTATTTTCTTTCCAAAATTAAATAATTTATGAAATTCGAAGCTATATACACAGTTCGGGAAACGACCTCGTACAGAAGCTTACAGAATTTGGGTGCAAAGTAAACGTGGAATTACAGGAAATATTTATCACTGATAATGAATCCGCATTCATCTGAAGAATATTTTAGGTCAAACAATTACCATTGTCTCAAAACTGTAGTTGTTTTTGCAATATTAACACCTTTTTGCAGCATTTTCATCTCATCGTGACCATTGTTTACATGTTTGTCCAGGAGCAGCCATTTCTAAAACCACCAAGAGCATTAGCCTCTTGGCCAGTCGTTCAAAGTTATTTAGGGACAGGGAACACACCAAAAGATCGAAGAAGTCCGGGTTTCGTTAGGCAGAGACGAGGTTAA
>NW_027305827.1:0-42153 GCF_039555335.1 Amphiura filiformis | reverse complement strand
TCATTTTTTAAATGGCCTATATTTTTGCTCCAACATTGGTTGGTGGGGGAGGGAGGATTCGAAATAGGTTGGAAACTATACAAATAAAATATCACATGGTGAACTTCATATGACCGGTTTTATTGAACAGAGGCGCGAAATATGAACAAGTGTCCCAGGAAATTTGCACTTGATTGTAGTAAGCTAGAAAGTAAGTAAGCTAGTAACAATCACTCTTATAGGCTGATACCATTTCATGGTTCAGCAAAAATCATTAAACATAAAGAAAAAAAATTAGAGGTATTAATCAAGGCCCTAAATGCTATCTACAGAAGATAGCAAGGAAAGCAAAAAACATTCAAAATAATAATGATCCAAAATAACATTGCCTAACACGCGTTCTAGATGATGATGATTCAGAAGGCAAAATGGGAGGATTCAGTGCGTAAAATCCCGGGGCCGGTAAAACGGCATTAATTTTGCTCGCGCATAGAAAAAGAATCGGCATTAGGCTGAATGCAAAGCTATAAAGAAATGTTAAAATGAAGAAGTTGACCAAAGTTTAAAACGACACTTATATAGCAGAGATTATTGGGAACATGAAGGAAAGAAAATAATAAACAAAACAATAAAGCAAAACAATAAAGCAAAACAAAAAGAAAAAAAAAAAGAAAAAAAAACAAAAAAAACAAAAAACTAGTCATATCTTCTGTCTCATATAAACCCGGCATGATTGCTATCTTCGGTAGACAGTCATATCATTAAAAAAATCATTAAACATAAAGAAAAAAAATAGAGGTATGAATCAAGGCCCTAAATGCTATCTACAGAAGATAGCAAGGAAAGCAAAAAACATTCAAAATAATAATGTTCCAAAATAACATTGCCTAACACGCGTTCTAGATGATGATGATTCAGAAGGCAAAATGGGAGGATTCAGTGCGTAAAATCCGGGGCCGGTAAAACGGCATTAATTTTGCGCGCCTAGAAAAAAAATCGGCATTAGGCCGAATGCAAAGCTATAAAGAAATGTTAAAATGAAGAAGTTGGCCAAAATTTAAAACGACACTTATATAGCAGAGATTATTGGGAACATGAAGGAAAGAAAATAATAAACAAAACAATAAAGCAAAACAAAAACAAAACAAAACAAAACAAAACAAAACAATGACTTTTTTGTCTCATATAAACCCGGCATGATTGCTATCTTCGGTAGACAGTCATATCATTAAAACTAGAGCGATAACCGCACCATAGCTGAACCATGTGGCTTCGGCAGTATATTGTGGTAGGCCTATACCACTGTCACCCGGAGTCTGTAATGGACATAATCTCGAAATGCTACGAAGGTATGACCGCCCGAGTGGTGTTAATGAAAGAGGAAAAGTAAAGAATATAAAATGAACTAGAGCAACTGTGCCCTTTGCAAGGGCACGAGGTACTATAAGTTAGGCGGATGGCTGTGACGATCTGATCAAGCAGCAATACTGTGCAGGATAGTATTAATTTTAATAAGACTGTTTCATTAATTGCCGTTTTAATATACCTTGATCGTGAGAAGCTGGCATTTTGAAAACTTTAACTTAAAATAGGCCCTATTTAAAACATGTTAAGAATGTCATCATTTCAGCTCAATTGAAGCATTTTGAAAACTTGACCTTTGACCCCTTTATTGCCCCTTAATGACCTTAAATGAATTTTAAAATATTTTCAACATGTTTAGAATGTCATAAGGATCATTGCTTTTAAATTTCAGCTCAATCGGAGCATTTTGGAAAACTTGACCTTTGACCCCTTTATGACCCCTTAATGACCTTAAATGAATTTTAAAATATTTTTTAAATCTTAAAAATGTCATAAGGATCATTGCATTCAAATTTCAGCTCAATTGGAGCATTTTGAGAACCTTGACCTTTGACCCCTTTATGACCCCTTAATGACCTTAAATAATTTTTTAAATGTTTTGAACATGTTTAGAATGTCACAAGGATCATTGCATTTAAATTTAAGCTCAATCGGAGCATTTTTAGTTAAAATGACCTTTTTTGACCCCTGTGACCCCTGGATGACCTCCGATGTTTGGAAATATTGTTATTATATTCTTTATGTTTTCCTCTTTCATATGACACCACTCATGGGGTCATACCTTCATCAACATTTAGAGATATGTCAATTTCAGACCAAATGGTTAGTCAGTTAGTAAGCTAGTAAGCTAGTAACTTAGTAAGCTAGTAAGCTAGTAAGCTAGAAAGTAAGTAAGCTAGTAACAATCACTCTTATAGGCTGATACCATTTCATGGTTCAGCAAAAATCATTAAACATAAAGAAAAAAAATTAGAGGTATTAATCAAGGCCCTAAATGCTATCTACAGAAGATAGCAAGGAAAGCAAAAAACATTCAAAATAATAATGTTCCAAAATAACATTGCCTAACACGCGTTCTAGATGATGATGATTCAGAAGGCAAAATGGGAGGATTCAGTGCGTAAAATCCCGGGGCCGGTAAAACGGCATTAATTTTGCTCGCGCATAGAAAAAGAATTGGCATTAGGCTGAATGCAAAGCTATAAAGAAATGTTAAAATGAAGAAGTTGACCAAAGTTTAAAACGACACTTATATAGCAGAGATTATTGGGAACATGAAGGAAAGAAAATAATAAACAAAACAATAAAGCAAAACAATAAAGCAAAACAAAAAGAAAAAAAAAAGAAAAAAAAGAAAAAAAAACAATGACTTTTTGTCTCATATAAACCCGGCATGATTGCTATCTTCGGTAGAAAGTAATATTATTTAAAAAATCATTAAACATAAAGAAAAAAAAAAATAGAGGTATGAATCAAGGCCCTAAATGCTATCTACAGAAGATAGCAAGGAAAGAAAAAAACATTCAAAATAATAATGTTCCAAAATAACATTGCCTAACACGCGTTCTAGATGATGATGATTCAGAAGGCAAAATGGGAGCATTCAGTGCGTAAAATCCCGGGGCCGGTAAAACGGCATTAATTTTGCGCGCGCCTAGAAAAAGAAATCGGCATTAGGCCGAATGCAAAGCTATAAAGAAATGTTAAAATGAAGAAGTTGACCAAAGTTTAAAACGACACTTATATAGCAGAGATTATTGGGAACATGAAGGAAAGAAAATAATAAACAAAACAAAACAATGACTTTTTTGTCTCATATAAACCCGGCATGATTGCTATCTTCGGTAGACAGTCATATCATTAAAAAAATCATTAAACATAAAGAAAAAAAATTAGAGGTATGAATCAAGGCCCTAAATGCTATACTACGGAATAATGTTCCAAAATAACATTGCCTAACACGCGTTCTAGATGATGATGATTCAGAAGGCAAAATGGGAGGATTCAGTGCGTAAAATCCCGGGGCCGGTAAAAAGGCATTAATTTTGCTCGCGCATAGAAAAAGAATCGGCATTAGGCCGAATGCAAAGCTATAAAGAAATGTTAAAATGAAGAAGTTGACCAAAATTTAAAACGACACTTATATAGCAGAGATTATTGGGAACATGAAGGAAAGAAAATAATAAACAAAACAATAAAGCAAAACAATAAAGCAAAACGAAAACAAAAAGAAAACCCGGGGCCGGTAAAACAACATTAATTTTGCGCGCGCCTAGAAAAAAAATCGGCATTAGGCCGAATGCAAAGCTATAAAGAAATGATAAAATGAAGAAGTTGACCAAAATTTAAAACGACACTTATATAGCAGAGATTATTGGGAACATGAAGGAAAGAAAATAATAAACAAAACAATAAAGCAAAACAAAAAGAAAACAAAAACAAAACAAAACAAAACAATGACTTTTTTGTCTCATATAAACCCGGCATGATTGCTATCTTCGGTAGACAGTCATATCATTAAAAAAATCATTAAACATAAAGAAAAAAATTAGAGGTATTAATCAAGGCCCTAAATACTATCTACAGAAGATAGCAAGGAAAGCAAAAAACATTCAAAATAATAATGTTCCAAAATAACATTGCCTAACACGCGTTCTAGATGATGATGATTCAGAAGGCAAAATGGGAGGATTCAGTGCGTAAAATCCGGGGCCGGTTTGTCTGGGGTAAAACGGCATTAATTTTGCGCGCGCCTAGAAAAAAAATCGGCATTTAGGCCGAATGCAAAGCTATAAAGAAATGTTAAAATGAAGAAGTTGAAGATGAAGAAGAAAATATTCTGTTCGATGACCCTATGACGAGACTGGCTAAATAAGCTGTATTTTTGCTGGAAAGGGTCCGAAAAATTGGCAGTCGATGGGCGCCATCTTGGATAAATTTGGTGTACTGAAAGTGCCCAGCAACTGTCAATCAAATACGAACTTGTCAATTGAATATATAATAAGTCTGTTCCACCGTGGCAGAAGTACGCACAACGTTGTTGTGCGAACCGTGCGTAAATTTTAGGCTAAAGTGCTGAGCGTTACCAGGACGTTACTAGGTGTACTGAAAAAGCCTAGCAACTGTCACTCAAACTGCCGATGTGTCAATTAAGTTGCCGTAAAGTGACTTCAATTTTTATACGGGGTTTGAATACGAGTGTCACAGCCCTGGTACTATTTACGGCTCATCCGGGACATTGAAAATACTATTTACGGCTTAGAGGTACTATTTACGGATATGAGTACTGATGGTAGAACTATTTTTGGTCATGTGATCCACTTTTAACCAATCAATGAACAAGAATATATTAATGAAGTATAGGCCTATAAAAAGAAATGTTAAAATGAAGAAGTTGACCAAAATTTAAAACGACACTTATATAGCAGAGATTATTGGGAACATGAAGGAAAGAAAATAATAAACAAAACAATAAAGCAAAACAATAAAGCAAAACAAAAAGAAAACAAAAAGAAAACAAAAAAACAAAACAATGGGCCGGTAAAACGGCATTAATTTTGCGCGCGCCTAGAAAAAAAATCGGCATTAGGCCGAATGCAAAGCTATAAAGAAATGTTAAAATGAAGAAGTTGACCAAAATTTAAAACGACACTTATATAGCAGAGATTATTGGGAACATGAAGGAAAGAAAATAATAAACAAAACAATAAAGCAAAACAAAAAGAAAACAAAAACAAAACAAAACAATGACTTTTTTGTCTCATATAAACCCGGCATGATTGCTATCTTCGGTAGACAGTCATATCATTAAAAAATCATTAAACATAAAGAAAAAAAATTAGAGGTATTAATCAAGGCCCTAAATACTATCTACAGAAGATAGCAAGGAAAGCAAAAACATTCAAAATAATAATGTTCCAAAATAACATTGCCTAACACGCGTTCTAGATGATGATGATTCAGAAGGCAAAATGGGAGGATTCAGTGCGTAAAATCCCGGGGCCGGTTTGTCTGGGGGTAAAACGGCATTAATTTTGCGCGCGCCTAGAAAAAAAATCGGCATTTAGGCCGAATGCAAAGCTATAAAGAAATGTTAAAATGAAGAAGTTGAAGATGAAGAAGAAAATATTCTGTTCGATGACCCTATGACGAGACTGGCTAAATAAGCTGTATTTTTGCTGGAAAGGGTCCGAAAATCTGGCAGTCGATGGGCGCCATCTTGGATAAATTTGGTGTACTGAAAGTGCCCAGCAACTGTCAATCAAATACGAACTTGTCAATTGAATATATAATAAGTCTGTTCCACCGTGGCAGAAGTACGCACAACGTTGTTGTGCGAACCGTGCGTAAATTTTAGGCTAAAGTGCTGAGCGTTACCAGGACGTTACTAGGTGTACTGAAAAAAAGCCTAGCAACTGTCACTCAAACTGCCGATGTGTCAATTAAGTTGCCGTAAAGTGACTTCAATTTTTATACGGGGTTTGAATACGAGTGTCACAGCCCTGGTACTATTTACGGCTCATCCGGGACATTGAAAATACTATTTACGGCTTAGAGGTACTATTTACGGATATGAGTACTGATGGTAGAACTATTTTTGGTCATGTGATCCACTTTTAACCAATCAATGAACAAGAATATATTAATGAAGTATAGGCCTATAAAAAGAAATGTTAAAATGAAGAAGTTGACCAAAATTTAAAACGACACTTATATAGCAGAGATTATTGGGAACATGAAGGAAAGAAAATAATAAACAAAACAATAAAGCAAAACAAAAAACAAAACAAAACAAAACAAAACAAAAAAAAACAAAACATAAAAGCTAACTTCGGTAAAAAATAAAAAAAATAAAAAAAAAATATTAAACATAAAGAAAAAAATAGAGGTATGAATCAAGGCCCTAAATGCTATCTACAGAAGATAGCAAGGAAAGCAAAAAACATAGGCCTAATACTAGGCCTAATTATGGCGTGTCCGTCCGTCCGTCCGTCCATAGACATAGGCCTACCACCTAGACATATGACTCCCCATCCCTTACCACAGCGGGAGGTGAAGCCCCGTATCCAATGTACAATGCATGATGCAGTCATGTCTACAGTAGAATTCATCTCGACCTTTGCAGGACTTAACCCCATTAAAAGCTATTAAACCAAGATAACACTCATTGAAACAGCTCAACTGATTAAATCGGATCTTCTCTGGTTGTGCACAAGTGACTGTTTTCATGTGCGATATCGCAATAAAGCTGGTATTCAGAGCTTCAGTTGGGTAACCGATTATAAAGGAAACGAAAGGAAACAATGTTATGTGTGGCTTTGTTCACGAAATCAGACAATGTCGTGCTTTTTGTAAACCAGCATTCTTGAAAATGAGCAACATAATGATTTTTGACTTAACACGGTTTAGAAATAATTTCTTCATATTTTTGGTGTTATCTGTCGTTTACATGTCCTTCCTAAAACACAAAAGTACGACCCTCTCCAAACACCTAAATTAGCTAAAAATTTAGGACATGTTACAAAACTTTATTTTCTAGAACCTATTTAGAATAATTTAAATGTAGCTTTTACCGGTTTTTTGTGGCATCCTTCAGAAGTGAGCGGTCCGATACCAATATTTTCGGTCAAATCTCCATTCAAATAACACGGGGAGTTGGCTAGCTATGCCTTGCCCTCACTCATATTTTACAAAAGTACATCTAACCTAGCTGTAATTTTAGGTCATGTTAGAGAAATATATTTGCTAGAAGTTTTGGAGAATAAATAAAATATTGGCTGGTTATTTTTCACACAGTGATGTTAACTAGGCAAGTGTCCATTCTCCCAACATAGGCCTACATCATTTGTAGGGGTCACGCGTCAATGGTGAGAGCACTGTGTATTGTGTATAGGAAAACGGACAGTAACTGCAGTACCGTATGGTATAAAAGATGCACAACCCACTCACGCACACCCCCACGCTCTCATCCCTCTCACCCTTACTCACCCCATTCATATCTTACTATAAATAGACCTTTTCAAAAACGCTCGGAAATCTTCGGAAATCATCGGAAAAACGGAGTCACGTGGACTTGTAATCAACCAATCATGTCGGAGCAACACTACTGGCGCCGATGACAAACTTGATCAAAGATGGAGCAGTGGATTTGTGTGAAAGATGCGTACGGCAGGGGTTTGTTTGCCCCAAATTTATGCAAATTCAACATCAGTTGTCTTGTGAATTATATTTTAAGTCAGACGATACCAAGTATCAGGGAAAACAGCTACGAGCTGTTTTCCGGGGAGTCATGTCAAGGTAAAGTAGAAATTTAATGTCCGCACTACCGAGGTCGGAGGCGTGACTGTTGAATTCGGCAGTCATGACAGTTGAATTTCTTGCAGTGCTTTCATCAAATGCATACTGCATAGCAATCACGGCCATAGGACTACATGCGATGGTCAATAAACATCAAGTCCATATTTGACTAGCCCGACTACATGATTTCATGAACATGTAATCTGGCGTTGATGATTTTAGTTTACGTTTTCATATTCATATTCAATTGTTTTTAAGGATCCTAGCTAGTCGTAGTCCTGCCAGCAAGACTTCAGTCTTTATCATAAACATAATGACATTAACATCTACCGACCTGAAGTCATGCAGCGGTACATAGGGATGCACTGTACGTTTAAGAAATCATGTGAAATCGAAACTTCAAGCATCAAGAAATATACCTTGCATTTGTCCGTTTTATCTCAGAGATGTTGTAGACCCTCTCTACACAGTGTAGAAACATCACAAGGAGAATGCTGCTCATATGATAAATCCAAATCATGAAAATTAAGAAATTTTGCAGAGCAATATTTTGACCACTTTTGCACTAAGTAAATTACTCCCATGAAGATTGCAGGTTTTACCAACTCAGGGAATGTTGAACCCACCCAAAAGATGAGATCAATGTGGATCAATAATCTCAACCTTGCTGTGTGAGTCTAGTGCAATGGGATTAAAATCATCCATGTAAGCCCAAACCCTGGTACAATGGGATTAAAATCATCCATGCAGGCCCAAACTGTCCTTGAGAGAGTTAATCGGCTACATCTTTGGAGCCCAAATGAGCCCACAGATTGTGATGTTTCTTATTTGTGGAACACATACTAGAGTGCCCTGTAACTCAGTTAGACATGATCACATTTTGAACATGTGAGGGCGGGCTTCATTAAGCTTACTTGTGCACCAAGATCCTGTCTTAACTGTGTAATCCAATAGGAAAATGAAGAAAATTTGGATTTTGACCCTCAAAACTCCAATGTAGCATGATTTTTAAAAAATCTGCATTTGAATAATAATTGATACTATCAAGTAACGAAAGCCACATTTCAAGAAACATTTGCGAAAGTTTTGTAAAATGGCCCTTCGTGCTCAAAAATTTAGCCATAAAGTACATACACACATGACTAATTATCTATCAAAAATCAGCTTTTTGATAGATAATTAGTCATTTAATTAGTCAGTCAATTAGTTATCAGTTAGTAATGCACGTAAATGACTAATTAAATCGCGATAAATCGTGAAGTCATAAATTTGTCATTAGTCATGCAATTTCTTATTCTTTACAAATTGAATATTATAAGTCATAAAAATATGTTGAAATGATGTAAATTAATGTGAAATGATATTACTGTTCTTTTAGCATTATAAATACATAATTTTAGTACTCTTGAATAAAAAAATTACATGTATATCTTGTATGACTAATTTTTAATTAGTTAAATAAGACCCTTTTTTTGACTAACTTATGTTTTCAGTGTTTCAGCAGAATGGGTTTCCAGATTATGGTACCGAAGTAAGCGTCACAGCTACAAAACAGAGTTGTGTCAAGTTGGACGCATTTCATAGTAGTTTAAAAGGTCAGGGCAGGTATATGGGTAAGGGGGGGGTAATTAGAAATAGGCCTATCGCGAGAACCGCCCGATCCGAGAACCGCGAAATCTAGTAAAAGTATAAACACGGATAAATAAAACCCTCCTGATATACCACTGAATACCATCATGATTTCATAATTGTGATATTAGATCTATAAATAGTTCTCATTGTTATTGCTATATATTTTTCTACACAACCACGTTGCCCTTAATTTAAGCCTATACATCAAATAATGTTCACATGAATAGAATATTGTAAATAAAAACAGTATTACTCGTCACGCAAACAAATAAGGGAATGTTCATAAATACTTTGATGGTGGGGATCAAAAACAATGCTGGGTCCTAAAAAGGGGATAAAAAAATCAATCCTTAATAGGGGTAAAATGTACGAAAATGCATGCATATTCCAAAGATTTTGCGCATGAATGTTAGGTCTATGTGTTCAATTGTGTACTCTCAAGCTCCAAATAAACAAAATTTGCGCACTTTACAATTAGGATGTAATGAGTTATAACTCCAAATGGTCATGTGTAGCTAACATATTTAGGACATAAAAGAGTGATCAAGAAGGGTCAAAACAAAATCCACCCTTTTTTAGGAGGGATCTAAAACATTTAAATGTCGGAGGCCACCAAAGTATTTAAACTGGCCTCAAAAGGTCATATCTTAAATTCCTGTCCATAAAATGAACAAAAATTGAACACATGATTACTTCAATAGGCCTACTCTACTCCAAACACTGTTCAGTAACTAAACAGTTGTCCAACTGATACAACAGCCAAATGCACTGACATGACATGGAACAGCTTCCCGGACCACATTCATAGCCCAATAATTGGCACCCAACACAAATTATAAGTTTCTTTTTGAGGCCAGTTTATGAACACTCCCAAATATCATAATAAAACGGATTTTAAATTTAACGGAATCTGAAAGTTGTAAAAGGAAACCGCTATTTAACTTAGGACCAAACTCTCGGTACCTGATGAAATGACATAACATTACTACATGCGTGACAACTCCGCAAGAAGTACATGCGTTGGATTGAATGCGTGTTTCGTCATACGCGCGTGATTACTGTTCGCGTATTTGTCTTGACGCGTTTGTATCACAGTTACCCACTTTCATTGTGCGCACAAGATAAAATAAACAAAAGCACTTTTCCGCACTATTTTGTCGTAAGCTGCGAAACACTGAGCTATTTTTGTCAGAGAAAAGAGAGATTTGGTAAAAGTTGTAAAAATGCGTGATAAAATCATTGTATAGGGCCTACAGTGAACAGGAACAGGTAAGGCCAACTTGCAGACCAGAATAAAAATCTAACAGTGGTGTATAACCTTTATTGTTAGGGGAAAAAGATACAAATGACAAAGTGGGATAAAATTGACAGTGTTTCCCATTGGGTGTGCCAAAATAGTGCCAACATTTCAACTCTGCATACAATATTATATTTATTATTTGTAGATCATCTCGGGAGGCATATTTTTGGCACGTACATGGGGGTGGGGGTAATTATATTGTTAGTTCATTTTTAATACAGTTTATACATATTTATAGGCCTAAAGTATATGGTTTTTGACATCTACGGATTTGCTTATAGGGTAAAAACTTATAAACTCAATAATATGATCTGTGATATTGCTTATACGGGACATGAAGTGGGTGATCGAAAAATAATTTAGACCATTAAGGGATCTAGAATGAGCGTTTATGGCGTTTCGACAGTATTTTTTGTGGGACATGAGAGCACCTTGCATTCTGAAAACGAAGCATGTCTTTCTGATATCAAATAATTTTCATTTTTTGAAATTCACGATATAATACAAATTTTATGACAAATTATTAAAATTTGATATTTTTCAATTTTTTGATATATAACAGTCCTCGTAATAAATTTTATAAATCTAATAATATATTCTTAAAGTGTATGTAGCTGGGAGGAAAAAGCCGACGATCAATTGAAAATTTTGACCTTTTATATTGAAGATCTGGATTTTTTCCCAAAAGACCTCTTTTTTTGGGTATTTTGGGGAAAAAATCTATATCTTCAATACGAAAAGTCAAAATTTTCAATTGATCGTCAGCTTTATCCTCCTACATACACTTTAAATATAAATGATCAGATTTTTTAAAGTTTACTTCAAGTACTGTTAAATATCAAAAATATCAATTTTTAATGATTTGCCATAAAATGTGTATTACATTGCGAATTTCAAAAAATCAAAATTATTTGATATCAGAAGGACATTCTTCGTATTCAAAATGCAATTCGATATGCTTGATGTGCTCTCATGTTCCACAAAAAAATACTGTCCAAACGTCCATACCCCACCCCTTAAAAGGGGATCAAAACAGAATTCCCATTTTTAGGAGGGATCTAAAATTAATGAAATTTGATGTGGGAGGTTTCAACTTTTCCAATTCCCCACCAAAAATTTTATAAATGCTCCCGGCCCTAATAATATCATAATGAAATGGATTTTGAATTTAACGGATTCTTAAATTTATAAAAGGAAACCCCTATTCAAAAGGATCAAACTCCCGTCACATCAAATTAACTGTACCCTGATGAAATGACATAGCATTACTGCATGCGTGATAACTCAAGATGTCCATGCGTTGGATTGAATGCGTGTTTCGTCATACGCGCGTGATTGTTGTTCGCGTATCTGTCTTGACGCATTTGTATCACAGTTACCCACTTTCATTGTGCGCACAAGATAAAATAAACAAAAGCACTTTTCCGCACTATTTTGTCGTAAGCTGCGAAACACTCAGTTATTTTTGTGAGAGAAAAGAAAGATTTCGTAAAAGTTGTGAAAATGCGTGATCAAATCATTGTATACAGTGAACCGGAACAGGTAAGGCAAACTTGCAGACCAGAATAAAAATCTAACAATGATGCAGAACTTTGTTTTTAGTTTAAAAGATATAAATGACGAAGTGAGATAATGCTGACGGTGTTTCTCATATTGGGTGTGCCAATATAATGCCAACATTTCAACTCTGCATACAATATTGTGTTTTGCTATTTATTATTTGTAGATCATCTCAGGAGGCAGATTTTTGGCGCATACATTTAAGGGGTTTTAATTATTTTTTAATTAAGTTAATTTTTTAATACAGTTTATACATTTATAGGCCTAAAGTATATAGTTTGTGAGTTGTGACATTTACGGATTTGCTTAAGTTATAGGGTAAAAACTGAACAATATACGAGTATATGGTCTGTGATATTGATTATAGGGGACATGAAGTGGGTGATCAAAAAATAATTTAGACCATTAAAAGGGGGATCATTTTTAGGAGGGATCTAAACAGTTAGCAACCTGGACAACCGATTCTTTAGAAATGCTTAGTCGCGCTAAAGTCGATCGATACATGTTAAAATCAGCACAATTCAGAGATACACCTTTTGCTATGAAATTAATTTTCTCGGTCAAATATCTATATAAATAAAAGGAAGGTTGCCCATCTTGTGCGCGAGTGTTCTCCGAATTGCCTAGACTTTCGGCTTTGATTTAGTGGTATATTGATCGGGTACATATTGCCATTTTTTTTCGGACATTCGTTTTTGCAAAAATTGATGGTAACTAAGAGAATAACATAAAAAACTGTCGTGTTGCTATGCAAAATCGCATGCAGTGGCATTGTGGGTAATAAGGACAGTGTGAACCGCGTAATAATATTTCCATTAAAAAACCATACGCAGAGCAACATTGCCCTGTTTTCTGCCAACTGCGAGGTGGCCAAGAAATGATTCAGGCTATCTAGACGCACAACATCGCGTACTTTAAGAATGATCTTACGAGCTTTTCGCCCTACGCAGAGCTACGCACCCCATTTTCCGCCACTGCACCGAAGTTGGCAGCCAAGAGATTAAGGCTACGTCGCGTGAATTTTATTATTTATTCTAGGCCTATGAATCGTCGTTTAGTTTTACAGCCAAATTCATACGGGAGATTGAGGAATATACGGGGAACGCATTGCACTTTATTTGGTTGAAAACGGTCAAGACCAAGAATTGGCCTCAAAATCAGTGAAAATATGGTTAAAACCGGGGTTTTCCCGGGATTTTTTGTTGTCAAAACTCAGTGGTAGCGCGTACCGTAACTAACTGGCAGCAGCGCGTTGGCGTTAGTACGTCGGCGTACTGAGCAATGTGACGCGCACGTACGGGGTGCATAATATGCACAGACCAACTTTCCGTGCCAGAGAAATAGAAAAGAAAAGAAAGGGAAGACAAAACTGAAAAGGTAGGCCTATGGATGGGTCGGGTTGTGGATTATGTGCATGATACTGGATTCGGTTAAGAGATTACTCATGTAAAAAAAACACTAAAATAATGAGAACAGAATTAAATAGATAAAATTCAAAAGGGAAATCATAAGCTAAGCAGGAAATATGAAAAATGGGAATAAAATGTAGAAAAAAGCCAAAACTAAAAGGAGAAATGTAAGAAATGGTAGATTTATAAAATAATGCATGGGAACGGGCGCGGGGCTCAATAAATGAATAACATGGAAACGGAAGTCACAAGCTAAGCAGCATGGGAACAAAATAGACCTATGCAAAAGAAACTGAAGAGAAAGAAAGGAGCTAAATGAATATATAAAAAAAAATAAAAAAATAAGAAGACAAAAAAGGTACGGGTAGGCCTATTATACGGGTTATGGTTACAGTAACTAAATGAAACGGGAGCAAACTAAAGAGGGAAAGAAATAAACTAATCAGGAAAATTAAGGGGAAAAAAGAAGTTAAAATTAGAAACTAATCAGGAAAAATAAGAAAAATAACAACTAAAGGAAACGGGAAATCACAAGCTAAGCAGCTAATAAAAATGAAGCTATAAAGGGAAACGTATAAGAAAGGATAGATTTAGAAAATAATGGGAATGGGGTTAGGCCTAGATAGATAAATAACACGGAAACGGAAAATCACAAGCTAAATAGCATTTTGTTTTAATGGAAACAAACTAGGCCCGTGCAGAAGAAACTGAAAAGAAAACGGAAATGCAAGAAGGGACAGGTTTAGAAAAATAAAATTTACCTTTCAATGATTCTACCTTTTCAGTAATTCCTCCTGTTTTAGTGATCGCTCCCATTTACTCATCTAGCGGGGACCGCGCGAAGCGCGGGTATCCCGCTAATAAAGCAATATTTTTTTTTCTTCAGTAATGTCAGTTAAAAACTTGGTGCTTGGATATACATTTTTTTTACAAATCCTGGTGTTAAAATTAAGCATCAAATTGTGTCTTTTAGTGTGATATTTTTGATTTTTATAGGCCTTCAGTTCGCCCGCGAGCTTTTTACGGAATTCATTTTTTAGCGTCTCAAACTAATACAGTTTGCTAAAGAAAGATATTTCCCACCTCTGTAAAGCACATCGTGTGGGTCTATATATTATAGTTTTGTCAGAATTTCCGTTTTGTTTTACCCTTTTTCCCTTCATGCTCCGAACATGTCTAACTCAGTACTTTTATCTCTAGAGCAACCAGCAGAAATAGTCGATATTTCCTTTGTTGTTTATCCAGGTCAATTTTCCATTGAAAGCAAATTGCCCGACCAGCGATTTGGTAGCCCAAATCCCCAATTGAGTGTTCTGGTTAAACATGATCAGTAGGAGCGCTATAGGCCTGGGAATTTCTTTGCTATATTGAAGTTCTAGCAACACTGTAGCCATGCCGGTATTCCTATTAAACCCAGGGATATCGATCCACAATGCTAGTATTAGCCTTAGATTTCACTCGTTGATTTTGAAAAATGGTCAGCCGGCAGTAAAAATGGTGAAATGAAAACGCAAATTCTGACAAAACAATGATATATCGCTCACGGTGATGTGCATTAGAAAGTTGGGAAAATCCTTCATTAGCGAACTATCTTACTTTGAAAAGCTAAAAGGTTGATACAAAAAAAGGCTCGCGGGCAGAGTTTAAGCCTATCAAAATCGAAAATCTTACACTAAATGACTAAATTTCACGCCTAAGTTTAACACTAGAATTTGAAAAAAAATACAGTATCAAGCACTACAATTTTTCCTGACATTTACTGAAAAAATTAAAATGATTGCTTTTCATTTGGCCGAGAAAATTAATTTTACATCGAAAAGGTGTAACTAAAAATTTAGCTCATTTCAACACCAAATTCAATCGTTTGTATTGCCTCATTAAATGACTGAGTGAGCCTTGCATAACAAAAGAATCGGTTGTCCAGGATGCTAACTGTAAAAATAATGAAATTTGATGTCGGAGGTTCCAACTTTTCCAACTCCCCACCAAAGTTTTTATGAATGTTCCTAATAATATCGTAATGAAATGGATTTTGAATTTAACGGACTCTAAAAGTTATAAAAGGAAACCCCTATTCAAAAGGATCAAACTCCCGTCACATCAAATTAACTGTACCCTGATGAAATGACATAGCATTACTGCATGCGTGATAACTCAAGATGTCCATGCGTTGGATTGAATGCGTGTTTCGTCATACGCGCGTGATTGTTGTTCGCGTATCTGTCTTGACGCGTTTGTATCACAGTTACCCACTTTCATTGTGCGCACAAGATAAAATAAACAAAGGCACATTTCCGCACTATTTTGTCGTAAGCTGCGAAACACTCAGTTATTTTGTGAGAGAAAAGAAAGATTTCGTAAAAGTTGTGAAAATGCGTGATCAAATCATTGTATACAGTGAACCGGAACAGGTAAGGCAAACTTGCAGACCAGAATAAAATCTAACAATGATGCAGAACTTTGTTTTTAGTTTAAAAGATATAAATGACGAAGTGAGATAATGCTGACGGTGTTTCTCATATTGGGTGTGCCAAAATAATGCCAACATTCCAACTCTACATACAATATTATGTGTTGTAATTTATTATTTGTAGATCATCTCGGGAGGCAGATTTTTGGTACGTACATTTTTTTGGGGTTATAATTATTTTGTTACTGTTGGTTAGTTTTAATAAAGTTTATACATTTATAGCCCTGTTTGTGACGGATTTTACGGATTTGTTTATAGGGTAAAAACTGAACAATAATGAGAGAGATCTTGAAAATTATAAAATAAAACATAAAAAGCCTATTATTCTGTGATATCGAGATATTTTATTATTAAAGCCATATTATAACATTTCAATAAAAATAGATTAGTATTCTATTCCATAAAATGTTAGCTTTTACTGTCAGATATGTCACTTTTTTGGTCGTATAAGTGAGGTAGAGCAAAGAAAATTGGAATTTACTACCAGCGCCAATGCGTGTTACTCCGTCAGTCGTGCTGCGGTACGGTCCTTTGATGCGTGTTTGACCGTTCCACACGCCATGTCGGTACTGTAAGAACGAATTGGGTGCCCATCCTGGTTGAGATTGGTGCTAAACTTATAATTTAGGTCACTCTGCTTGTATGATGAAAATGAGATATAAATAGGCTAATGTATGTGTGTGTGTATGTATGTATGTATGTATGTGGTTTATGTAAAAGGCTCCGTCAGTTTCGATCCACATGTCGCCAAATTCATACGGGAGATCGAGGAATATACGGGAAATTGCCTCGACTTTATTTGGTTGAAATCGGTCAAGAATTGGCTGCAAAAACAGTGAAAATATGGGTAAAAACGGGGTTTTTGTTATGAAAATCAGTTACCAGCCTGCGCGTCACTGCAGCTGGCAGGCAGCGCGTCGGCGGGCGAGCGTAATTCGCACTACGCCAATGCTCGCGTAAACGGCGTAGAGCCACGCGACTTGCGAGCCAGAGACCAGTGGACATGATAATACAGAAAGAAGGAAAATCAATAAAAATTAAAGGACAAAAAGGTACATGGACGGGTCACGGGATTATGATAAAGATGAACACAATTAAGCCTACTAAATATTGTAAGGGTACGGGAGGAAAAGGAAGCATTAGGCCCTATGCCTATAAATAGTCTCTATCATCATGTAATCTATTCAGCGATTCTTCCCGTTTTAGTAATCGCTCCCGTTAAGGGATCCAAAATTAGCGTTTATTGCGTTTCGACAGTATTTTTTGTGGGACATGAGAGCACCTCAGACCTATCGAATTGCATTCTGAATACGAAGCACGTCTTTCTGATATCAAATAATTTTCATTTTTTTAAATCACAATATAATACAAATTTTATGACAAATTATAAAAAATTGATATTTTTCAAATTTTTGATATATAACAGTCCTCGAAGTAAATTATATAAATCTAATGATATATTCTTAAAGTGTATGTAGCAGGGAGGAAAAGCCGACGGTCAATTGAAAATTTTGACCTTTCATATTGAAGATATGGATTTTTTCCCAAAAGACCTAATTTTTTTGGTGTTTTGGGGAAAAAATCCATATCTTCAATACGAAAGGTCAACATTTTCAATTGATCGTCGGCTTTTCACCCCACATACACTTTAAATATAAATCATCAGATTTATAAAGTTTACTTCAAGTACTGTTAAATATCAAAAATATCAATTTTAATGATTTGCCATAAAATGTGTATCAAATTGCGAATTTCAAAAATCAAAATTATTTGATATCAGAATGACATTCTTCGTATTCAGAATGCAATTCGATATGTCTGATGTGCTCTAATGTCCCAAAATAAATACTGTCCAAACGTTCATACCCCACCCTTAAGGTTGGTCTGAACCCTGGAATTATGAAAACTTTCGGGCCTCATAACTGCTAAAATATTAGTCTAAAGAATATAAAAGTATACATTTTAGACTGGAAATGACTTTGCTGAATTCATCTGTGAGGTCCAATTTGGGCCAAAATGCTCATTTTGAGAAAATCCCAAAAACAGGTTTTTGGCCCAAATTTTTCGTGCAACGTAACAAAAAAATTGTTTGGCCAAAATTTTTTTATTAATTTTTAAAACTAGATACAAATATCTAGGGACAGTTTTTTATTTTTTGAATTTTGACCAACTTTGAGAAATTTGCACCAAAATGGTCAAAAATGCAAAATTTTCAAAAAATCATAAAAAGTCTGATTTTCGCCCAAATTTCAAATATTTTCGGTGAAGTTAGTCAAAATTCAAAAAATGAAAAAACGGTCCCTAGATATTTTATCTAGATTTTAAAATTAATAAAAACAATTTTTTGGCCAAACAATTATTTTGTTACGTTGCACGAAAAAATTTGGGCCAAAAAACCTGTTTTTTGGGATTTTCTCCAAAAATGGGCATATTGGTCCAAATTGGACCTCACAGATGAATTCATCAAGTCATTTCCATTCTAAAAATGTATACTTTTATATTCTTTATACTAATAATTTAGCAGTTATGAGGCCCGAAAGTTTTCATAATTCCAGGGTTCAGACCAACCTTAACTCAACTAGTCTCTGGTCCAAATATTATAGAATGACCTTTGAATGTGTGCTGAATTCAAAAACAACCTCATACTCGACAACTTCAATGTTCAGCCTAATATTGTTCATTTTGGCCTGTTGAACTATACAACTAATGAGACCATTCTGCAAAATAAGCATCATCACACCTAAACTGCCTGAACTACTTATGTTGTTTTAAATAATTCACAATGTTCATCTCTTTTTGTCTTTATACATATGCTGTTACCATGGTTGCAGAAATGTTTCCCACGTTTGAGGTTAGTATTTGAATTCGTTTAAAATTTGAAATCAGGATGATTAGAAATAGGCCTACAAATAATAATTAACATTTAAAGCGAGGTACATTTTATGCTGTAACTTTCTATATGGTCCGCTCAGGTGAAATGAAATTTCTTTAAAAACAATAAGCTTTGTACGATCTGGTTCAAATACGATCTAATTTCGACTTTGTTTTGTTTTCATGAATTACAGGAGGTTCTTATCGGCAGTTACTATGTTATGCTTGCATAAAGGCAGCTATGAGTTACCCAACCAAAGTTTCACCCCATCGGGGTTTAATTATGAGGAAGTTGAAGTATCCTCCTACCACTGGCCACGTTGTACAAATCTGTCTGATCTGGTGAGTACAATCACGGCTATTCATCAATGCACATAAGTTGCTGATAGCTATATACCGTACAGTACTTCATCAATGCCCATATCAGCAGTAGATAGCTACTTCATCAATGCCCATATCAGCAGTAGATAACTACTTCATCAATGCCCATATCAGCAGTAGATAACTACTTCATCAATGACCGTATCAGTAGAAGATAGCTATTTCATCAATGCCCATATCAGTAGTAGATAGCTACTTCATCAGTGCCCATCAGGGGTAGATAGCTACTTCATCAATGCCCATATCAATAGTAGATAGCTACTTCATCAATGCCCATATCAGTAGTAGATAGCTACTTCATCAATGCCTGTGACAGTAGTAGATAGCTACTTCATCAATGCCTGTGACAGTAGTAGATAGCTACTTCATCAATGCCCATATAAGTGGTAGATAGATACTTCATCAATGCATGCCTGTATCAGTAGTAGATAGCTACTTCATCAATGCCCGTATCAGTAGTAGATAGCTACTTCATCAATGCTCATATAAATAGTAGATAGCTACTTCATCAATGCATGCCCGTATCAGTAGATAGCTACTTCATCAATGCCCATAACATCGGCGCCCATATACTGCATCAATGCCCATATCAGTAGTGCTAGTATATAGCTACTTCATCAATGCCTGTATCAGGGGTAGATAGCTACTTCATCAATGCCCGTATCAGTGGTAGAAGCTGCTTCATTAATGCCCATAGTAGATAGCTACTTCATCAATGCCCATATCAGTAGTAGATAGCTACCAGTAAAAGTGTACTGAGGCTTGTGTAACAACATTACGATGTAGAAGTGCAGACTCCATCCATATGTAGGCCATAAAATTATTATTATTTTGACACAAAATAATAAAATAATTTTTTGTGTCGACAATATATACAGTTTATCAGGAAATTATCTTACATTTTAAGACGAAATAATGACGTCAAACGTTAAATAGCTGTCATTATTTACGTGGTTAAACTTTTGTAACGGCTGGTTTAATATTTCTTATTGTATGATAATGTTCAGATAAATTTAGCAAATCTTTTAATATGGCTTTGATATCGTTTTTTCTTCCGTTCCACAGGTGCCGATAAAGGCTAAAAAGAGTGTCTCAGTTGACGAGAACGTTACAGTGCGCCATGTTGAGGTTGTAAAAGAGACACGAAAGAAGACCTTTTGCTGAAATGGAAGATTATGTCGATAGTTTATGATGAAGACATTGATGATTATAATTATGAAGAGGATGAAGAAATGAAAGAACTGCTTGATGAAATCAACAATTGGTAGTGATCAGCCGGGTGACTCATAGACAAAGCTTCAGGAAAAAGACATTATACCGACAAAGAAAGACAGAAAGCAACAGGACGGGGGGGTGTTCACCATGCAGAATATAAAATTTACATTATACATTTCAATAAAATAATTGTTTTATCTTTTAAAGTATTCATGTGATATCAATGATTTTTTTTATTGTTGCTAATAAAGTGTTGTGAATAATTGAAATATTCTACAGGGTGGTTCAAAAAGAACTTTACCCAATTTGAAAGCTTAATATCAGAGTTTGGAGCAGCCATCATTCCAATATTGTTACATCTTCCAAATTTATATTTTCTAAGAATTTGTGGTGAAAAAATTAGAGGAAAAGAATCACTTCGTCACACGTAATTCAATGGGATGTATCCGATTACCAACAGTGGGACGTTACCCAGCAAACACAAAACGTTTTAAAACGTTTTAAACAGGTTATATTTTGGGTTTTTGGTTTTGGTAAGAACGTTTTAAAAACATTAAAAATGTTGGGTTATATAAAGGTCATCAAAACGTTTTAAATGTATGAAAACACTACAAAACTATTTTTTAAATGTTTTCAAAATGTTATTGTAAAATATATTTTTGCAAACATTTTTTGTCAAATATTTTATCAACACTTTATTATGTTAAAATATTTGCAGGAGTTTATCAAGAAATGTTTTTAATGTTATGAAAACATTTTATACCCTTTATATACCCTCTATATAACCCGACATTTAAACGTTTTCTGACAACCTTTCATCTTTGTTCCATAACCATTAGGGTATAGGACATTTTTTGTTTTTGATATAGCCCCGAATGAAATGTATTTAATTATTTCTTTGAACAAGTTCATTAGGAATGTTGATATCAACTGTGAATTTTGTTCATTTTGAACAATTCCAAGTAAAAACGAAGTTGGTTTACTCACGTTTTAGTGACGTTTCACCACTACACTAGTGGCTTCATCAGACTGGCAACTCATCACTTCTGACTGCTTGCTTTTATAGGCAACAGGAAGCACCGTAGAGGGCGTGATGAGTTGGTCAAAGATGTTGTTGAGCGAGTAGGCCCCTCGTCCTTGTTTAGAGTGTCTTGTCCTTTTCGGCGGATCCAGATGGCTTCTTTCAGCCACTTGGTGGTCTTGTCGGCTTCGCGATCAATCACTTTTGAGTCCTCCCAATTGATAGAGTGATTTGTGGAGGCTACATGATCAGTGATGGCGGATTTGTGAATGTCCGTGACAGATGATTGGCGTTTTGCTCGAGTAAATGGTTTTGATTCAAATTTCTCCACCTCTTTCTGGTGTTCTTTGAGTCGGATACCAAAGGGCGACCAGTTTCACCAATGTAGGAACTTGGGCAGTCACCGCAGGTTATTTCATAAATGGCTTCCGCTTTCTGTTGAGGAGAAGTTTATCCTTTGGATGGACGAGCATATTGCGGATGGTACGATGCGGCTTCATGGCTGTGGAAAATCCGTGTTTTTTAAACACCCTGGATACACGCTCGGATACGCCCTCTATATAGGGAACCACAACCATGCCTTTGGTTTTTTCACTATCATCTTTTCGTTTTGAGGAAAGTTTTGTCTTAGGAGTGGATCTGTCTTTTTTACTTTTTTTATTGACCAATCCGGGTAACCGCACGTGGTCAACGCTTCGCGGATGTTACCCTCCTCTTTTTGTCTGTCCGTTTCCTCGGTAACCAACGCGTCACTCCTGTCAAGCAGCGTTCTAACAACACCCAGCTTTTGATGTAAGGGGTGGTGGGAGGAGAACTGAAGATATTGGTCAGTGTGCGTTTTCTTGCGGTAGATACAGAGTTTCACTGATCCGTCCGGCTTTCTAGTAATTAAGGTGTCGAGGAAGGGAATCGAACCTTCTTGTTCTTGCTCGTAAGTGAACTTGACACTGTTGGTAGGGTCGATGGAATTTAAGTGTTCTGTGAGGTTGTCTACTTCTCCTTTGCGTACTATTTCCAACACGTCATCTACGTATCTTTTCCAGAGACGCGGGCGGCAGGCTACCGGGGTTGTGGAAATAGCTTTCTGTTCTAGCCACTCCATGAATACATTACAAGCAAGGGGGCTGAGAGGGCTACCCATCGCCATACCGAACCGTTGGCGGTAAATATCACCTGAGTAGCTAAAGTAGGCAACCGTGGCAAGACAAAATTTGGTAAGTTCGATGATGTCATCAATGTTGAGGAGTGTTCTGTTTTGAGGTCTTTGTCTTCGTTTAGTTTTTCACGAAGGACATGAAGAGTGAGATCGATGGGGGTACTAGTAAACAGCGCCACCACATCATGTGAATTGAGGATCTCATCTTCTGTAAGGACAATGTCTTTTAGGTCTTCCGCAAGACTTTTCGAATTCAGAACGTGGTGCTCAGATTGGCCAACTATGGGGCTCAAAATATCAGCTAAGGACTTGGCCACGTTATATCCGATAGAGCCTGTAAAGTCCACGATGGGTCGCAACGGTGTTCCGTCTTTATGAATTTTGGACTTCCATAAATTCTCGGAACATTTTCAGAGGTAGGATACAAAATTGCTTATCTGCTTTCTTGATTTTATCCTCTCTTTCAAGTCTCTGCAAGATGGAAACCAACTCTCTTTTATGTTTTGCAGTCGGATCCTTGTCTAATTTTTCATATGTCTTGGAGTCGCTAAGGAAAGGAGGGAGCACATTTTTTCTTGATATTCAGACTTGTCCATGACAACTGTGGCCCTGCCTTTGTCGGCCCCGAGGACCATGATAGACTCCTCTTTCTGAGTTGTTTGATCGCGGTGCGCTCATCTTTGCTGATATTAGAAGGGGGCAATTTTGCCGATTTTAAAGTGCCAACAATCTCAGCACGCAATTGTGCAGCTTCCGGTTTGGTAAGCTTCCAGCATGCTTTCTCACATGCAACAATGTGGTCATCTACAATTGACGATTGATTTAAATTGTCTGGACTTACCGCGTAACCGAGGCCACGAGCTAGTACACTGTTTTGAGCATCAGACAGTTTATATTTTGACAGATTCTTTACCCATCGCTTGAGTTGGGTACCGCTCAAGTCCAAGTTTGCGTCAGAATTGTTCTTGTTTACATTGTTGGTGGTTGATTTTTCTTGCTTTACCGCTAGTTCCTTCAACTTCCGGGTTTGCCGTGCACGTACATGTTGGAACTCACTCTCGCGGGATTTTCCACAGCCATGAAGCCGCATCGTACCATCCGCAATATGCTCGTCCATCCAAAGGATAAACTTCTCCCTCAACAGAAAGCGGAAGCCATTTATGAAATACCCTGCGGTGACTGCCCAAGTTCCTACATTGGTGAAACTGGTCGCCCCTTTGGTATCCGACTCAAAGAACACCAGAAAGAGGTGGAGAAATTTGAATCAAAACCATTTACTCGAGCAAAACGCCAATCATCTGTCACGGACATTCACAAATCCGCCATCACTGATCATGTAGCCTCCACAAATCACTCTATCAATTGGGAGGACTCAAAAGTGATTGATCGCGAAGCCGACAAGACCACCAGGTGGCTGAAAGAAGCCATCTGGATCCGCCGAAAAGGACAAGACACCAGGGCTGTCAACTTTTTGGAATTGCTTGGCGTGAGACAGAGGCGTACCGGGATTTGCCGCCTCCAATGTTCTTTTTGTTTTGTACCATGATCATTTAAGCCAGGCGCTCGGGAATGTGAAAAGGGGGGGGGGTACGAGCAACATAATATTCATGACGCTGCGTGAGATTTTACCCATTTTCCAGCTTTTTGCGTGTGATTTACTACCTAGGCGTGAGATTATACTAGCCTACTCGCTCAACAACATCTTTTGACCAACTCATCACGCCCTCTACGGTGCTTCCTGTTGCCTATAAAAGCAAGCAGTCAGAAGTGATGAGTTGCCAGTCTGATGAAGCCACTAGTGTAGTGGTGAAACGTCACTAAAACGTGAGTAAACCAACTTCGTTTTTACTTGGAATTGTTCAAAATGAACAAAATTCACAGTTGTATTTAATTATGTTTGTACTCACTCAGGTAGCATTGTGTGTGAATTTTACATCCGAACTAGAGGCTATTCTTTTTTTATGGGCATTTTAGTGTCTAAAATGGCCCAAAATGAGGGTTTTTCAATATTGCCGTCCATTTCTAATCGTCACCCCCATAGGCTTTACGTGTAAAATAAAAAGGCTCGTAAAAATTTAATAGCCTCTAGTTCGGATGTAAAATTCACACCAAATGCGTTTTGAGTGATTACAAAGATAATTAAATACTTTTCATTCGGGGGCTATGTGGAATTTTTTTTAATGTATTCCTTGTACAATGACATTTCACAATAAAATGTCCTTTGGAAACAAAGGTGCTTTTCTTACCTTTGGCGAATGATGTCGAAAACGTTTTATTTTTCTGGGTAGGCATGTACAGTATATTGGTAAACACCATCGGCTTCCGCTTGTCATTCAAAATTTTACCATTACAATCTAAGTTTATAAAGTTTACTTGGAATATTGTTAAATATCAAAATATTTGAAAAATATCAATTAAATTAAATGCAAAATTATTTGATATCAGGAGACATTCCTCGTAATTCAATTCGATGTGTCGAGTCTGATGTGCTCTCATTTCCCACAAACAAATACTGTGCAAACGTTGCTATCCGATCCCTTAAGGTTGGTCTTAACCCTGGAATTATGGAAACTTTCGGGCCTCATAACTGCTAAATTGTTGGTGTAAAGTATACATATTTAGAATGGCTTAAAAGACTTGATAAGTTCATCTGTGAGGTCAAATTTGGGCCAAAATGCCATTTTTGGCCCAAAATCTAAAAATAACGTTTTTTGGCCTCCTTTTCGTGCAACGTAACAATTATTAATTTTTAAAACTGGATAAAAATATCTAGGAGCGGTTTTTTATTTTTTGAATTATAACCAACTTCCCAAAAATATTTGAAATTTGGGCAAAAATCGAGCTTTTTATGATTTTTTGAAAATTTTGGTGCAAATTCTCGAAGTTGGTCGAAATTTTAAAAATTAAAAAAACGGCTCCTATATATTTTTATCTAGTTTTAAAAATTAATAAAAAAATTTTGGCCGAAGAAATTTTTGTTACGTTGCACGAAAAGAAGTGGGCCAAAATATTGTTATTTTAGGATTTGGGGCCAAAATGGCATTTTGGCCCAAATTTGACTTCACAGATGAACTTATCAAGTCTTTGCCATTCTAAAATATGTGTACTTTTTATAACTTTAGACCAACAATTTAGCAGTTATGAGGCCCGAAAGTTTCCATAATTCCAGGGTTCAGACCAACCTTAAAGAGCATTCAATGCTGAATTCGATGGCATAAGCTTTTCAATAAATGTCTTAACATGTATCATGATTTTGATGCATCCTGTAGACTTTGCAAGTTCAGGGATGAAAGTCCACTTTTGACAAAAGGTCTGAAAACAGGGAGAAAATGACCAGAATGGCCCTAAAACGGGCTGAAAATAAAAGAATTTGCGTAAATCTGGACTACAAAAAAACATGAATTCAGGCAAAAGCCTGATCTAGAGTTACAAAAAAAGCCTGAATTCAGGCAAAAGCCTGAAAACTTTCATCCCTGTAAGTTGTCTAATCACAACAAATTCCATTCAATCATTCATTTCTCGATCGTTCGGATGCCTTACACAAGTGATATATCATACTGTGATTAACTAGTATGAGCTCATCCACGCATACATGTAAACTGAGCTCAAAGAAACCTGTAATTTCTCACAAGGTCATATCTTGAAATCCTGTCCATCAAATTGAACCAAAATTACACACAGATTTACTTCAATACTCTACTCTTAACACATGTCAGTAACCAAGCAGTTATCCAACTGACACAACAGCAAAATGCACTGACATGGGACAGCTTCCTGGACCACATTCACAGCCCAGCCCTGTTTCATGAAGTGTATGAAAAGCAGAAAGCAGCACCGTTTTATCATCTGTGCAAGGATCTTGTGTGCATTCTCACAGATTTTTTGTCCTGGGTGCCAAATGTTCGGCTGTGAAAGTGAAGGAAGTCCAGGAAGCTGTCCCATGACAGTGCATTTTGCTGTTGTGTCAGTTGGATAACTGCTTAGTTACTGACATGCATTTTGAGTAGAGTATTAAGGTAATCCTGTGTGTAATTTTGGTTCATTTTGATTGACACTATTTTAAGATATGACCTTTGTGATTCTACAAGTTGAAAAACAATTATAAGTTTCTTTTTGAGCTCAGTTTAATTCAAGTTAGTGTGATTATGATGAGATAACTGCAGGATGGACTCAAAATACAGGGAGATCCGAAGAAAACCAATTAATAGCCCTCAAATTTCACAAAATATCTCCTGTGAAAAATAATTGTAAATAGCAAAACATACACGAGTGTTACTTTTTATAGGAATAGCCTACTCTAAATAGACCCTACAATAAAAAAAGGAGTTTGTAACAAAATTCTCCACAGGTTCATATCAATTCTGATGGATTAGAGACAGAAGGTACTAGCTGTAATAGCTGCCTTATAGACATCTGACAATTTCTGCATTTTATATTGTACACAATCAGAAAATATGACACCCGGCAGCTATTGCTGATAGGCCTTCTTACCCTAAATCCCCAAACTGAAATCATGTCAACTCACCCAACACATCTACACACGATCTAAAGACACAAAAAGAGTATACTTCTTCCTATACGACATAGGGTTTATTGCAAATGTTCTCCAAAGCAAAAATACAGTTTCCTTTAGTGTTGGCCGATACCGATCTGTGAATCGGAGATCGGTGCCGATATGGACTGCATCGGCCTTGAATCTGAATCGGCAGATGAGCTATCAGCTGCCGATCTTGCTTACCGATCTCTGAACTCGACAGTAATAAAAGTACACAACAATTCTTTAATCTTACCATTACTTTCTTATGTAACATTACTACTATTTAATGCCAATATATTTCCAAAAACGTTGTTACCACCGCAAGAATCATGTCGTTTCATACTGTATTTTATGTATGTATCCACCCTTTGATAGACCGAATTAAAATGTAAACAAACAATCAAGGTCAAATTTATTCAACAGTGAAAGCATACAGCGATGATGTAATGACGTGTGCAGGGGACTCCCCAAAAAGCAGTTCATAAGTGGTTCGCCTCTACATTCCATTGTCCATTGTATAATAAAACCACAAAATATTATCCACTCAGTGACAACACTCCCGACTGTACAGTGCGTCCCTGGGAAAATTTGTAAACACTTTAACAGTCGACACGTGAAGTCCCTGCGCCCTTCAATGTCGGGTTTCCCAAGGTGAATTTGAGGGCATGTTATTTTTAGAATCGCGCACATTCTCCTCACACGGACGATTTCATCTCTTAATCTCGAACACGTGAATTCTTTCTGTAAACAACTCTGCACAACCAATCAGGATGGGAATTCTGCGGTATTCCCCAATACGTCATATGCATAAATTATTATAATATCGATGGAGCTGATTTAGCTGCAGGGTCATCGAATCAATTCGCACAGTGATTCGCCTCACTTGGTAAACACGCAAATCAAAGTTGATTCGCGGAGAAGAAAGAAGAATAAAACAATCAAGAGAAATGGATTAATGATTAAACTTCCGACAATCGGAGGCACTGAGTGAAGTAACGCTGGGACTGTATATTTGATTTGATCAGCATCAGTAAAAAAATGTTGTTAGAAATTCAATTAACAATTTATTTTTATTTAATCAATGAATGTACTATCTTAATATTCTGAATTCAAACAAAGTAAAATAAATATTGAAGTTTGAACACATTAAAAAATTAAAATGTAAATAAAGATAACACGCTTCTGTATAGAATGTTTTGTTTACAATAACCACAACATTCCTTGGCTGAATAACATTTTATCATGACCTAATTCCCAGGTCAACTACGGTCAAGTTGTGTCCCCCTTTGTTTATGATTCGCCGCTGTCTTCTGTGTAGAGTGTTTGTTTACAATCGTGACCCAATTCTCAGGTTAATTACGGTCCAAGTTGTGCCCCCTTTTGTTTATGATTTGCAGCTGTCTGCACTCATGTCGCGTGTTTGGGCGGTCGGTGCCAAAGTTGAGCTCATGATTGCGACCGGACCACGTGCTCATCCTGCTTCGACCGCATCCAACAAGTTCATGCACATGCGCAACAGCTAGCTTGACGGAAAAAAAAAGCATGATGCACGCTACTTCGGCATTTAAAAGAAATATAAATTCACACAGAAAATCAACAGACACAGAAAGTTTTTGGAATTAATTTTTATTGGAAAACGCAAATGTCAAGCTTTCAACTGGATTATTTTGAGATGGGTTTCTGGAAATAGACAGAATGTTACGTTTTATCTACCAGCTTCAGATGGAACCGTTTTAAAGCATGATGATGAGGCAAGAATGTAGCTTTTTTTAAAAAATGCATTGGTGATCTAAACTTGTCGGCAAAACAACTTAATTTTCCGTTTTTGAAAATTAGTCATGTGTTTATTTTAGGCACAGGGGATCGTCACGCATTCGGTATTTTCACACGTGTTTTCACGGTTTTGGTTGAATTTGAGCATCACAGGAAATCACGTTTTTTTGTCAAATGACCTGCACAGATTTTGCCTTAAAAAAATCACAGGTTTTACAGGGGCCTAGACTCTGGGGTGTAAAATGGTATTTTATTTGGGTTGATATTGACATGAAAAACCTCTAAAAACGGTCATCATATTACATAGTTACAGGTTTGGGGAATTAAGCTTTGACCGTTAACATTACTGGGGCCCGACTTGAATGAACTTGTACTGGTTGTAGAATAACATTTAAGGAATCTGAATCGGGATCGGATCGGCCCGATCTGCTAATTTTCAGATCGGAGATCGGTAGATCCGATCTTGAGTTGATCAAAGCCAACACTAGTTTCCTTTCACTCAAAATGAATAATGATGGTACCAACATAAGATGGCAACTTACTATAGTCTGTTCGGTATATATTGGGACATGACCCCATCCATTCACCTTTTTGTCCTAAATCATGTTACATATTTCTCTAAATGATCTTTAAATTAAGTGTCTTCACCATAGGTTGATAACACAGAGCTTTGCCCCATTTGTGTATCATCCATGCATGTGGGTCATGTTCCACCCTTATACGGAACAGACTATAGTCAATATGCATACCTGCCATGATGGTGATTGCAAGCTATTAGTTAATCACAACTTCACAAAGAAACCAACAGGTCCTTGTTCACACAATCGGGCAATTTCAGTTCAAGTTGATATCCATGCACTCCAGTGGAAGACATGACCTTTATATTCCACACAGGGAGTGTAAATTTCAAATATGGTTACCTGATTGGGCGACTTTCAAATCTACACCTTTTGTGCCAGGGACATTAGGAGTTATGTCCCCCATAGGAAAGTGTATAGATTTTAACTGGAATAACATGTGAAGCTAAAACATGCATAAAAAGGAACTATACAGTCCTCAAAACAATTCTTATTGTTTGAAACAGGTGAATTAAGGATTTTGCATGCATCGATGTCCAACAGCTTGATCCAAAAGGAATTATAAACAGCAATACATATTTTGGAAAGAATTGAAATAGAAAAGATATGCTGGATACACACACAATTATGTTTGTTTTGATTAACATATCAACCAATCTTTTCCATCAATTTGTATTAAAATTCCCTAACAGGTGGTAATGGACACTTACATGTTTTTCATTTTGTCCACATAAGTTTTCAAATTGCTAATTGAGACCTATACAAGTACCGTATTCATTCAATAAGCGCCCAGGGCGCTTAACAAAGTCCTTTTGGGTGGGCGCTTATCTTTTACCTGGTTTTTAGTCATCAATTACCGTCTGAAAGTATTTAGTTACTCTCAGTTAGTGCGCCCTCATATGTGTCTTAATTTAATATTATATTGACAAAATTTTTTTGAGGGCGCACTATAAAGATGGCCGCTGCCGCGCCGGCAAAAAATATGAATTTGAGACAGAATTAGCTCAAACTTGGCCTTTTAAAAAAGGCATTTGCAGGTGGTTAGTTGTGAAGTATTTTTAATATCTATACATCTGCACACTATGAAATAGCGTCATAATTTAATTTTGGTGAACATTTTGGATACTTTTGATGCTCAATTTCCCTCATGCATGCATGTAAAATCATTCGACAGGTAAGCTTACTGAAGTATTTTGACAACATTGGATGGGCGGTTAATAATTTCATATTGTGTTTGTTGCAAAGTCGCTGGGTGGGCGCTTATTGGGGCATAGGCGCTTATTGGAACGAATACGGTATAAGTAATTAAATTTTAACTTCACTTGAAAGTTCCACATCATCGTTTTTCAATTATTTTTTACAAGTTTACACATTTGTTAACTAAAATCGTTTTGATGAAACCAGCATTCATATAAAGCATCAGAAGAACACAAAATGTTTTTGAAACTTTTCAAAAGGTAATTTTTACTATGTTTTCACAAAACACTATTTGTTGGACTCTCAAAAAGCCTACAACATTTCAAAAGTTGCTATTTTTAAAAACATATTTGTATCATAGTATTATTTACCATGTTGAATGAATCGTTCTTTTCCATTTTTTGCCAAAAAAAAAAAATTGAACAATTTGTCAACAATTTCAAATCATTAATGCAGTAAGTTTTGATGTAAAATGGTTTACAACAATCGTACATTCTTTTAATAACCCAGCATTCAATGATGTTAAAACATTTCAAAACATGTACTATACACCATTTTCACCCTGATGTGGCAGTGTGAATTTCATTGTGTGCAGCCATAGAACATGCACATGCTTAAAGACGCTGCATAGATGCATGTGCGAAATAGCTGCCTCAACATATTCTCGTCACTGCCACATCAAGATGAAAAAATGGTATGTCAATCAGTATTAAATATGTTACAAAAACATGCTCGTCTTGGCTGTATTGTTGTTCAAACTTTCTCAAGTTTCAATATTCAAATCCGATTTTACATATAATACTTTGTAGCCAATTTCTCACTGCACTCATAAAAGGTAATATCTGTTGGACTTGTTCTCAGTGGAGGGATAGTATTCTAATCATCATAAACAGGTAGCAGAAACATTCCATATAGTCAGTCAGTCAATCAGTCAAGTTACTATTATATACAGGTGATATTTTTCTGAGTGCATCTTATATGTTCATCACAAATGAAGATATGGTTCATCCTTAGATAGGTGACATTCTGGCAATATACCAGAAGTACAGGGGGCTTCTTGCTGGTTGCTGCTACAGATCTGTGAACAACAGAACATAATATAGTGTATGAAGATTCAGTCTAGGTAAGTAATGCTATTATTTATCCCCTGTTTGTTCACAAAATATGAGGAAATATCTAGAGTCAGTGCCGTATTCCATAAAGCTGAATGCTGAATGGAATACGGCACCAGACCAAAGATATTTTCCGTATTTTGTGAGAACAAACAGGGGGTAACGATTAATCCTTTAGTGAACATGGTGAACATGAATTCTTTATCTTCCGAATTGTTCGTAAACTTTGCTGGAAGGAATTTAATTTGATAATCTTACAGAAAAGTAGAGCCCAGTTTTTTTCTTCGGCTTTTTGTAGCCATGTCGCACATGAAACATGCTTGTAGGCGAGTCTTAGGATATCGCAAGAGTCATATTACGCAGATGTTTGTGTGTCAGTGATTTCGACTATACTACAGGTATGACGGGAAATATTACCTGCCTGGGAGGTATATTAATAGAGGCGTATACAGGACCCGCAGGTAATACAGATTTATATCCAAGTGGTGTTTGACCAATGAGATTACGAAATTCTTGTCAACTAAAGGATACTAAATTTACTATTACTATTATCGTAACCCACTCAGGTATAAGCCCAACCCCTAGATGGCAGATTTCACTTCAAAATGGGGGTGGGCTTATAACCGGGAAGAAACTAGTGCATGAACTTAAAAATAAGAACAATCATCCCCATAATGCCCAATGTACCAGTAATTTCTATCATCTATGTCAATTTCTTAAAATTGTAGAAGTGTGGAATGTTAATTATCAACTGATATTTTTTATATTTGTTCTTAAATATGATTGCAAAGCATTGACGTCATATAAGAACTTGGCCAAAATTTAGTACTGGGCTTATACCTGAGCGCCCCCTAGTGACCCAGAATCCTCTGAAAAATAGGGGGTGGGCTTATACCTGAAGGTGGGCTTATACCCAGGTGGTTACAGTGGTTATCTCCTGTTTGTTCGTGCAATACAAAAGATATCACTGGGTTGAGCTTGATGTCATATCACATAATTGATACCATAGATCGTATGTGATTTGACCTGGTGGATCATTTTTTAATTGCATAAGAGAACAACTCGAAGGGGTATATAATAGAAATATTCATTTGGCAGATATTAATGTAATATCAATGCTGATTTAATACAATCCAAAATAATCCAAGTTGTACAAAAAAAATACATTCAAGCCAACATTTCATACACCTTCACGTCCCCACCGACACTTCCCCACACATGGATCCATCAACAGGGTATATAATTTTCTACAGAAGTGGTTTTTTTCCATACCTTAATTTTTCATGATTTAACATGATTGTCTATGTTGCTGGTTAAAGGCCTGTTTTTCTTCCATAACATCCATAGGTCCTTTTCCATACCCACTTTGTATGGAATTTTCAGGTTTATACACTGGCTGACAGCCCCCTCCCTCCTTGTATGACCTTGAAAGTGTGAAGTGTGTATGACTTTTTCAACTGTGGAATTTCATACACCCACATTCTAACAGTGGAGATTTCACACAGAATTCCACACATAATCCACTTACTGTTGGGGTTTTTTTATTATAAATTGAAGGGTGTTATACCTGATATACCCACTATGGTTCAAAGACAGTTGGTATGTGTGTATGTGACCCAATCTGGTCCACTCAGGCCAAAGTCAGAAATTTTAAAAATCAAGTTACTACCATTACTAACTTGCTCAGTACTACACTTACTGGATCTTTGAATCCCAGGTGTCTTGAATACTTGGATGCAAAGTTATGAACCTTTTATATGTCCATTTTATTAAAGTTTTTATTGTTTGTTTTTTTCTCCTCATTTTTTACCTATACTACCTCAATTTCAATTATTGCAAACTTCAGCCTGATTGGATCAGATCTGGTCACGCATATGCACACCTCCATGATATGAATGCCAATACAAGCACACCCACACACTGTCATAGACCACTACTTACTTGTCTCCCTCTCCTCAGCACCTTTAGGCTCTGCCAACTGCTTCACAGAGTCCAGTAAACCATCGCTGGTGGTTGGGAAAATCTCCTTCCATCCCGAAGACAGTAGGGTTGTTATTTATTCTATGCGACACCATCTGGGAGATTAGGGTAAGGGATTGACCTAAATGGAGAACACACAAGAGATTGCATGGTTAAATTTTGCAGTGCTACCTTACAGTGCTGACATTTACCAGAAAATGGCAATATTTACAACTCACATTGCAATACTGGAAATACTCATGGACAATTTGGGAAATACCTGAAATGTAGGCAATTTCAGTTTGAAATCCATACACCCTGTGGAAGACATGACCTTAATCTCCCACACACGGAGTGTGAATTTCAAATGGGATTTAAAAAAATAGGGGTCAAAAAAATTTTCGACAAATTTTTTAATCAGTAACTAATATATATAACATTCACAATAGGTCTATTACGTAACAACAGCACAATTTCTTAAACACATTACTCTCTTTTATATGTCTCAATTGCGATTTGCCAACAATCACATAGCTTTGACTACATTTGCCGACAATCACATAGCTTTGACTACATTTGCTAACAACAATCACATGGTTTTGGCGAGCACAACAGTCAATTTTGCAGACAAAAATTGTGTATTGGGGTGTCCACCCTACCCCCCCTCTAGCATCGCCCCTGATTTTAGGGAGCTCCATTTCAGAATATATGCTTACCTTGGTGATTGATTCTCAGGTAGTCTGTTGTTGTAACTCATCACAGAGATTTCGCTGTGGTGTAACAAGAAAATGACAAAAGGTATATATTAATACATATGCATTATTAGGCTATATTCTTTTTACAGATGAACACATCTACATTCTGCCGCTCAAGTAACACAAATTCTATTCATTTAGTTTTAATGGTTTTAAGCTGTGGTGTGAAAATGACAATGGTATATATTAATACATGCATTATTAGGCTATTTTCTTTTTACAGATGAACACATCTACATTCTGCGTTCACGACACAAATTCTATTCATTTATATAATTCAATTTATGCCCTTTTCATACATCCACTTAAGCTTTGGAAATGTTAGAGATTTTGAAATGACTGGTAAATTTCAAAACCTTGAACTGAAAATATTGCAGAAAGTAGGTAAATATCCCAGTAAAAATATGGAGCAAAAAGTATCAGTTTGCTTAAGGGGAAGCTGCACTGAAAAAAGTGATTTTCTAAAGTATTTGACCTGTGCACTTGTAAATTGGTGGGAATGTGTGTGCTGATCAAACTTAGCGATTCCAGCCAAAAAAATGATCGTCGTTATAACAGATTTGCCATGGTAACGGCAGGCCATGTTCAGATTTTCACATGATGTCGTTGCGTGTCATTTTCTCAGTCGTTCTTTGGTATTTTTTTCTGAAATTTGTTTTATTTGACAAATTTAGGTCTAATTAAAAAATGTATAGAGGAATTTTCAAAAAAGGTTTATGCAGTTCACGCTTCACAGTTTAATTAAATTATGGTAAATTGCGCATTTGGCGAAATGAAATTTACAAAAATGGAATCATTTCCATAGTTACCAGATGTTTTCAAAATTTCCTTCTATAAATATTTGGATACAGGTATGTCCAACATACTTGCAAAAATAAAACTCAAATGGATACGCCATTACCAAAAAAGAAAAAGTAGTAGCATAGAGAGTAAAAAATGGCCTTGAAGCAACATCCTGGCAGAAAATGGCATTTTTAAGTCTAGAAACACTTAATATGTTAATTAGAACTGTAATTATGCCATATCAAATATTATAAAATCCATGTTTCTGACAACAATAACATTTATACTAATTAGTAGCACTCTTTATAGGTAATAAGTATATTACATTATTCAGAAATTAATTTTTAGCTGGAAATTCCTTAAATCTCCTTACCAAAAACAATACAATACATAAGAAATACATTACATGTATGGGACATAATTCAATTCAGGACTTTTTCATCACATTGTTCCTTTGATTACTTCAACTTCTAGACAAATGTCGATTTGAATCAAATAAAAGCAAATAAAGCCCAAATTCTATAGATTTTAATTTGAAAAACATAAAGACTAAAATTAAAATACCCCTATTTCACAACAATCCTGGTACAACTTCATAAATGAAATGCAAGACAGTCTATAAAAGGATACATGAATTTTGTTCATATATACTTAGCATCCTCTTTTTATAACATTTTCAGTAGATATCCACGAAAAACATTCCCAAAATGTCAGTTGATTCCTATTTTGTGTTTGCGAGTTAAGCATGATTATTTGTATTGCACTGCTCCATCCATACATAGTAAGTATGTGTTGTAATTTCTTGTAATTACCGCTAGAATGTACCTCATTTCTTAACATATAATGAACAACTTGTCTTGAATCACTGAAATTTCCAGGGGGGGCCGGCCAAGATTGGCTCAATTTTGACGTTGTCATTGGTTTTACACGTAAACACAAAAATGTCTCAAATTATTCCAAAACTGTACGTATGTTATTGAGCACTATTTTATCAGTCTAAATCTGTTGAGGTTCGCCAGTGAACCTCATTGCAAGTACTGTTTTTTTATTTTTTTGTATGAATAACGCACGATATGTTACGATATATACTGAAAATTTCCCTATGTGTATCAATGAGGTTACGTGGTGTAGTGGTTACGGATCTCGCCGCCCACGCAGAGGGTCCCGAGATCGATTCCCATCCCCGGCGATGATTAGAAATTTGTCTTCTTCTTTTTTCTTTGAATTTAAAATTATTTATTTTCATGTGAAAATGTATATATTGCACTGGGAAATATATTTTGTGCATTTTTTTTCTGTAATGGGGCCACCCGGCCAATAGAGCTAAAACGGATCTTGGCTCCGGGAAAAATAATTGCGTCCATCGTGCAGGCAGTGTTGCCGTCATATTGTCTGTTTTGTTTACGCTTTTGGCTGTTGCCACATTGAATAATGTAGTCCACCGTCGTCTGGAAATTTCAGTGGATTAATTGGATTCTTTGCTCCTATAATATACATGTACATAACTTTTGTTACCAGCAGTATTGGAATTGAGCATTTTTTATGCGTAGCAAAATTTGCTTTCATTACTTTTCTCTTGGTACATTCACGTACTTCAGTGTGTAAGTCTATGGCATAAAATGCTACTTAACTCCAAAATTGTGCAGCAAATTGATAAAATTGTGTACCATTTTGCTACGCGATACCAGCTTTTTCCAACACTGGTTACCAGTGTATAGTTATTTTTAAAACAAAATTTGCAGAATTAGTCCCCAGCATTTATCAGGGGGGTGTACCGAAAGATTGTAAAATGCAAAGTAGTGTAGTACCACCTTATACTTTGAAAATAAATACAAAAGGAATTGAAGCAAACTGGTGTTTTTCTATGCAGGAGAAAATTAGCTGAGAATTAGGAAATGCCTACAAAATTGTCCCCTTTGACAGACGTGACTTGTGCAGCACTAATACTGAGATTGAACAACCCTGATCAGAAGAATGATTCTGCATTCTATCAGTCTGATAATGACATCACAGATTGGGAATTTCTAGCTCCTGATTGGAGATTGGCCGAATGATATATAAGCTGTTTTGAGTTATAATACATATTTGATTATATCGTCTAACAATATAAAATGTCCTACAAATATACTTTAAAAATTTACAACACTATCATAACTATCAATCCAAAACAATTTTTTTTAATTGGAAAATTCAAGACCACTCCATGGTGCTTAAACCATGAAAAGTTTCACTCCAGTTATGTATCTGTATACTGTATGCATAGTTTACTCCGAAGCTTACTAACAACGAATTTGCTCACGAAAAAAAGCGCAGTGATTTGCCACTTATTACTACTGCAGCTGGCATAATGCGTAGATATTAATCCACAAGCCTATCTAGCACACTTTACAGGTTGTCACTTTGACCACTATTAAGCCCATATTATTCCACAAACCGTTAAACAACAACAACACAAGGACTTGCAACTCCCAGATGCCTGAATTTCGTACAGGTTACAAATTACAACAAGATTGGCGGTAAATTCCTTGCAATTTCGGCTACATCAATTTTAAACAGGAGCATACTAACCACCACCAGGGTTTCAGAACACATGACCTCATGCATATGCATAGTGACACACCTATCTTACTATAAATGAAGCTAATGTTGTGTGTGCGTGTATGTATGTATGTATGTATCTAGTTTATGTAAAAGGCTCCGTCAGTTTCGATCCACATGTAACCAAATTCTGGGAGATCGAGGGGTATGCAGGGAAGTACCTCGACTTTGTTTGGTTGAAATCAGTCAAAAATTGGCTGCAAAAACAGTGAAAATATGGAGGTAGAAACGGGGTTTTTGTTACTTGAAAATCAGTTACCAGCCTGCGCGTCACTGCGAGCTGGCTTGAGCGTAGCGCGTCGACGCGCAGGCATCGTACGCACTACGCCTTGATACGCGTAAATGGCGCAGAACCGCGCGACTTGCGAGCCAGAGACCGAGTGGACATGATAATACAGAAAGAAGGAAAAATAAATAAAAATTAAAAGGACAAAAAGAGGTACATGGACAGGTCACTGGATTATGATAAGAGATGAACACGTCCACATGCACTAACTTCTGAGAGGACGTATGCAGGGAAAAAATATGTGTTGTATAAACAAAAATGAAGGCAGTGAATTCTATGCTATAAAGGAAAATGAAATTCAAATGGCAAAGAAATTGCAGAGTAATTAGGCCAACAGGTTAAAATTAACTAAATGAAGCAGGAACAGAAACAAAGAAGGAAAGAAACTAATCAGGAAATGTAAGAAAAAAAGCTATAATAATGATAACGAGTTAAATAAAAAACATGGAAACGGGAAATCACAAGCAGCAAAATAAAGAAATGAAGCTAAAAATGTAACAAATAACCAGATTTAGAAAAAAAATAGAGACAGGTTTAAATAAATAAATAACACCTTGGAAACGAAAAAATCAAAATGTATCTTTTCGGTAGATTCTACCTGTCAAAGAGCCTATTTTACTAACGTCTTGCGGTCATCGCTTGAGACCCAAATTAATCCCGCTTCAAACCACAAATCCTTCGCAATTTGGCAGAGCGATTTTACAGAATTGGTTTCACTAACGCACTTTGCGATGATTTTATGTCATCGCAAAGTTTCAGAAATAACGGTGATAGATTGACTGCGATGACTGCTTTTGTAGTCGTTGGGTAATCCATAAAGGTACCGTCAAGTCCAGTCACTAAATTGTATCCACATATTGAAATTTCGCGCCATTTATTTTTTAGCTTTTATTTACAATCCGTTATCTTGCTCTAGAATCGGAGAGATTTTTCGTTTTAATGGCAGCTCATCTGCTTTATATTAACAATACAAAGGAGCTTTGGAGGGAGGAGAGAGGGTTTTCGAGGGACAGAACGAATCCATTGGATATGAATTATCACATGACAAGAAAATGTACAAATATTACAGATTTACGACAGGGGTGTTATGCCATGTCATCCCGATTTGCTAGAACCACAACCTCGACCCGCAACATCCGAAGTCCGCTCCGTTGAGTGCAACAACGCAGATCTTCGTCGCCCTGAGGTTTTATGCCACAGGGAGATTCTACACCACCACATCTGAACATCATGGAATGTATGAGGCGAATGCTAACGCAGGATTGTTCATCAGGTTGCTCAACACCAATCATCAACATCAAGATGATGAACATGTCCAGTGGCCGACAACAACGTGCAAATAGGGCAGAAACAGTGGGACCTTCACCCTTTGCGGTTTCCCAAGGCGTCATCGGGTGAGGTGATTGCGCATGTCCTCTCTCGACAGTTGCCCGTATAGACCTGACGAACATATATATAAACCGACATAGCGCCCACAGCATCAATATTCCGTTAGTTTGGCGGTACACAATTACAAAGATCCACAGATGCTAATCTCCAGATGGCCGAGATCACCACGATTCCCACATCCTGCAGAATAAGCGCCATTTGGAAATTGATGGAGAGAAGATCGTCTAGAAGGGTGTCTCCTTGGAGACTCTGAGTATCCACAACACTTGGTGGTTGATTACACCAGTGAGGACTCCAATCAACGATATGGCCAGCGAGCATGCCAATGAGTAAGAACAATTTTAATACTTCAGAATATAAATGGGGCCTACTAATTGGAAGCTATCATGGCTATGAGCCCTACAAATACCCAACAAACATTAAACTGATTTCAACATCATTCCATAAAAAGGTTAGAAAAGATTTGCGGAAACTGTTTTAAGTATCAGGTTAGGCTATTATGAGCCCTATGCCTATAAAAAACATATATAAAAACGTTTACACATAACATTAAAAGAAACATTTTTGATTAACCAATAAAACATTCAAACAGAGGCCTAATGCCTATATTAGTAAAAGTGGTAAAATATTTAGTAAAATGTTTGCAAAAATACTTACAATAATATTTTGAAATCATCTTCCTTAGCATATTATTGCCGATGAGGAACCATTACAAAACGTTTTTATAACGTTTTCCTTGAACTTTATAATAACCCGACATTTAATGTTGGCCAAATATCTTTTACCAAAATCAAAACCCAAAAGGTAACCTGTTTAAAATGTTTTCAAAACGTTTTTGTGTTTGCTGGGTAATCCCTACTAATTAATAAATAACTTATTATTCAAATAATAGTTTCGACAATTTCTTATGCATTGCAGGACTTACGTCATTTGGTGAAGCCTATAATTATAGTAGGCCTAATATAGGACCCATAGAGTATTATCCCAGGTATTTATATTAGAAGCATGTTGCAGGAAAAGCGATCACCCAAATTATGATAATCACAGTTCCACTGCCTGGCATCATGGCATCTGAGCCTAAAATATTCATGAGCGAGTGAAATCAATAGGTCTATAAAACCATATAGGCCTACTATTGGATTCATCTTTGTACGTTCACGTAGGAGCCTACCTAAGAGCACCCCGCAATAGTAATGTCTTTATGTTGCATATTGAGTATTTGTCCTATGACTGGCATCTAGAATTTATAAAAAGAAATCCGATTTCCTACTGTCATTCTGATCGTGGCCTCGTCATCGCGCCCTCGTTCAATATTCCAACTCCAAACGCCCTCTTGAGACTTTTCACAATCTCAAACTTTCTCATTGATGAACGAAATTGAAGCAAAGTCTAATTAAAATAACTTGGCTTTACCTTGACACAAGAGGGCATAATACGCGATTCTGGAAATAATGCCCCGCTATTTCTGTTCAAGTTTTATATAATAATTGAAGTTATTATTATTATTTTATAATTGTGTATTAGTGTTATTATTATTATTATTATCATTATAATAGAGTATGATTATTATTATTATTATGATTTTAAGTATGATTATTATTATTATTAATGATGATGATGATGATTATAATTATTATTATCATTATGATTATGATTATTAGTGATCAATATTATTATTAGTGATTATTATTATTAGTGATCATTATTATCATGTTGATGATGATTAGACCACATAAAATTAAAAATTCGTTTCACGTCCCCACGTTTTAAAAAATTGAGGGAGTGGGTTTTTGTTGTTGCCAATTGGCATTGATATGAAACATTTAAGTAAAGATTGACATTGTTATATCCTGAGTATCAAAGTATTAAGGGATCTAAAATGAGCGTTTATCGGGTTTCGACAGTATTTTTTGTGGGACATGAGAGCACCTCAGACCTATCGAATTGCATTCTGAATACGAAGCATGTCTTTCTGATATCAAATAATTTTCATTTTTGAAAATCACAATATAATACAAATTTTATGACAAATTATAAAAATTTGATATTTTTCAAATTTTGATATATAACAGTCCTCGAAGTAAATTATATAAATCTAATGATATATTCTTAAAGTGTATGTAGCAGGGAGGAAAGCCGACGGTCAATTGAAATTTTGACCTTTCATATTGAAGATATGGATTTTTTCCCCAAAAGACCAAATTTTTTTTGGTGTTTTGGGAAAAAAAATCCATATCTTCAATACGAAAGGTCAAACTTTTCAATTGATCGTCGGCTTTTCATCCCACCTACATACACTTTAAGTATAAATCATCAGATTTACAAAGTTTACTTCAAGTACTGTTAAATATCAAAAATATCAATTTTTAATGATTTGCCATAAAATGTGTATTAAATTGCGAATTTCAAAAAATATGTCTGATGTGCTCTAATGTCCCAAAATAAATACTGTCCAAACGTTCATACCCCAGCCCTTAAAGTTGTGATTTAAAGTGAGGAGAGTTGAGGACATGGAAGTATGGAATTAAAT
>NW_027305826.1:0-44000 GCF_039555335.1 Amphiura filiformis | reverse complement strand
TAGAAATTCATGGGGATGTGGTTGCTGCATATGAAAAGAAGGTTTGGCTACAAAACGATTCTCTAATAAATGCACAGTTTCCACCTCGACACACCCGAGTACACAGACTCTTTCCAAACACAGCAACTCTGTGTTTATACTACACGGTTGAGTGCATAGCATCATAAGAGCTGTGTGAGATCTAGCTTGTAAATAGTTGAAAATTCGGCATCTGTGATTGTTTTTGTTGGTCGAAACCCCAAATGTTCCCTTCATCCAATCATAAGCACTTCCCGCTACAACACCTTTTTTCCTTCCGTCTACAGATGACGCAATTTAATGTTTATAGCAACGCGACTGTGAAAAATCTGTTAAAAACGACCTATTCACGCACAAATTTTGACCAAGATGTAGATCTTAAAAGTCAAAACCTCAAGTGTTCCTTACAGTGTCTTTCAAATTTCATGTCATTAAATGAAAGAGCACACTAACAAAAAGTAACTATTTTCGAATGTTTTTATACGGTTGTAAATTTAATGAACTATGACTTTGCTAAAGAGCGCTTACAAATTGATATAGGATGGTACACATCCTTGGTAAAAAGTGTTACAAAATACGCGAGTAATCAAAGGGTTAAAGCAGTAACCAGGTGCTGTAATATTATCTAATTTTATAATGTGGATGGTATTTACATAATTAGAAGGTTTCTCAGCAGGGTTTATATTTAGACGGGCTCGGGTTTTTAGCCTTTGGTCAGTTGGCATTCAGAGGCACGTTGATTAGTGCGATGTAAATAAATTCAATATCACGACTAATTGGTAAGCGAGGGAATATGTGTCAAACAAAAACACTTGGAACGTTTGACTGTTTACTATAAAGCGGGTCAATGACTGTGCGTGGCAGTAAGTGTTTTCGTGTGGCAATACAAAGCAGTATTTGAGCTGCAGAGGTATTATAAAGGTCCAATTTTGGTATTTAAAGATTTAAAAATATTGAATCAAAAAAATAGAGCAAGGTATATGGAAATAAAATTTGGTATGTGCATTGGAAATGTCTTTAGCAGTTTTGGCACAAAGTATTTTGAAAGGTTTGCATTATAATTATTTTCTGAGCCCTAGCAAAATGGGACTTGGTAAGTTGTAACCATGCTTTGACAAAACAAAAATAACATTCAGCCCCAATAATATGAAAATAAATCTAAAACTAAATAGTATGTGACACAATCTGGTCCATGGGGGCCAAAGAAGGCATTTTTGAAAATTGAGTTACTATAATTAATACATATAATAGGCTATCATTTACTGAAAACACCAAAGGTCTAGCACACTTGGTTCTAAGGTTATGAAGTTTTTTGATGTATATTTCTTATGTATTTTATTGTTTTTACTCCATATTTTTATCTCCCTTTCAAATGTCCCGCCTTTGGCCTCCACTGACCAGATCGTGTCATATATAAATGAATTAGAAAGCAATGATCCGCTAGTTTGCTCACGAGGGAGATAATGAGAATTGTTTCCCCGTGGTGATCTCATGGGTCTACCATTTCTCCTTTTACTTGGGGCGGCATATTCAAAAATCTAGTTCAATAAAATCACCACGGAACATTTTGCGCTTGGTATGATTAAAATATAAATCAATTATGTATTCTCAAAAAGTACTATCGGGTCGATATTCAACTTTCCCTATCAGAGAACTATGTCTGTCTTCTTTCAAATGACCAAGGGCGAATCCATATAATTGTAAAATATATTCTAAGATATTGAGCGGAAATTGGAATCAACAAAATTGTATCCTTCGCGTTGATTTGTGGTCAATATTACATTATTTTGTTCAGTTTCCAAGTGGCAATTATTTTTAAACCTTTTGATTAAAAGCTTATCACTCCGTGTTTTATCCCGGGTTTTTATCTTAACCCAAACCCTGTTACGCGACGCATGGCATTTAATGTAGCATACACTACCCATGGTGTATGGATACGTACCCGGTTCTTTCTCCTCTTTCTCATACGACTATAGCTTAGAAAGACGTTTAAAAAGTTTTTTTGATGTTTCTAACCCTTGGTCAGTTGACCTTCAAAGGCATGTTGATTAGTTCTATGAAAATAACTCCAATATCATGACTAATTAGAAAGTGAGGGAATATAGTGTGATGCGATCAAGCAAAATCAATCGGAACTCGGGAATATTGATTTTGAGATATAGCCAAACAAAGGTAATATTTGCTTTTGTTTCCTTTTGTTTTGGAAACTTTTTAATTGCTCATATCTTTGATACTGGCTGTTTAATTTCAATGGGTTTTTTTTTTGGCCAAATGCAGCTTTGTAAAATGTTTTTACTATCTTATAAGAAACTCAAATTTCCATATGTTCGAGTTCCGAATGATTTTGCTTGATCGCGTCACATGTGTCAAACAACTGTGAGCGACAGTAACTATAGAGTTTTGTGAAATGAAGTTTGGAAACTTATTTCAACTTCCATGGCAACTTCACATCGATTGGATTTCTTGCTCAGTTTTACTTTAAGGGATGGGGTATGAACGTTTGGACAGTATTTATTGTGGGACATTAGAGCAAATCAGACATATCGAATTGCATTCTGAATACGAAGAATGTCATTCTGATATCAAATAATTTTGATTTTTGAAATTCGCAATTTAATACACATTTTATGGCAAATCATTAAAATTGATATTTTTGATATTTAACAGTACTTGAAGTGAACTTTATAAATCTGATGATTTATACTTTAAGTGTATGTAGGTGGGATGAAAAGCCGACGATCAATTGAAAATTTTGACCCTTCGTATTGAAGATATGGATTTTTTTTCCCAAAACACCAAAAACAATTAGGTCTTTTTGGGAAAAAACCCATATCTTCATTATGAAAGGTCAACATTTTCAATTGACCGTCTGCTTTTCCTCCCTGCTACATACACTTTAAGAATATGTCATTAGATTTATATAATCTACTTCGAGGACTGTTATATATCAAAAATTTGAAAAATATCAAATTTTTATAATTTGTCATAAAATTTGTATTATATTGTGATTTTCAAAAATGAAAATTATTTGATATCAGAAAGACATGCTTCGTATTCAGAATGCAATTCGATAGGTCTGAGGTGCTCTCATGTCCCATAAAAAATACTGTCGAAACGCAATAAACGCTCATTTTAGATCCCTTAACGCGGCCGTCTCATTACAACAATAGCGTCTTGCCGCTTAAACTCGAATCGACATATGTATATGTATTAATGGGCGAACAAACGGAGGGCATGTGTAAGCGACTGCTGCAACATTTCACCCTTTTGTTTGGTCAAGTGGGTTGGTGATCACACTTCAAGACAGAGACTCTACCTTAGGGGCTTCGTTTGAATAAACGTGAATGACCTTCTTAACAGTGATTATGTCGGCAGCCTGTGCTAATCTCCTTATCATGTTTTTTTTTTCAAACTATATTTCTATTAAATATTCTTATGTTATTATATAAAAAGAGTCTCAATTATTAAAGTTAGCTTTGTCAATTTCATAATCCCTTTTATTATACAACACGACCGGAAAAAATTACTAATTGTTACAAATCTTAAGGGAAGGGGTATGAACGTTTGGACAGTATTTATTGTGGGACATTAGAGCACATCAGACATTCGCAATTTAATACACATTTTATGGCAAATCATTAAAAATTGATATATTTGATATTTAACAGCACTTGAAGTAAACTTTATAAATCTGATGATTTATACTTAAAGTGTATGTAGGTGGGATGGAAAGCTAACGATCAATTGAAAATGTTGACCTTTCGTATTGAAGATATTGATTTTTTCCCAAAAACACCAAAAAAAGGTCTTTTGGGGAAAAAAATCCATATCTTCAATATAAAAGGTCAAAATTTTCAATTGATCGTCGGCTTTTCCTCCCAGCTACATACACTTTAAGAATATATCATTAGATTTATAAAATTTATTTCGAGGACTGTTATATATCAAAAATTTGAAAAATACCAAAATGTCATAAAATTTGTATTATATCGTGAATTTCAAAAAATGAAAATTATTTGATATCAGAAAGACATGCTTCGTATTCAGAATGCAATTCGATACGTTTGGGGTGCTCTCATGTCCCACAAAAATACTGTCGAAACGCCATAAACGCTCATTCTAGATCCCTTAATGAAACACCAATTATTTCCCTCTGTCCCTCCTTCTCTATATCTCTCCCGTCCTCCGCATCCTGGTTCTCCTCCCCTCCTGTCTCCATGTTTGCATGCACATGTTTCATATTACATATAATATAATGATGATATTCATAACAATTTCATTTTTTAACATTAAAAATGCAAATGGGAATGTACTAGTTTTCGTTAATGGTGATTTCGCAAAGTGAAAGATAGCTATCCGTTACCGAATATTCCACTTTTATTCTGTGCACTGAGAGTACAAACTAGTATAATAGTCGTATTGGTTTGTACCATTGTGCAAGTTGTAAATACAAGATCACCTGATATGCTGTGTTTTGTTTGTTTTACGATTCATATGCAGTCGGCATTTTATCATTAATTATCCATTTTGTTTATATCGTAAATCTGCCGACTCAGTCATGCATTTTGTCAGTATGTATTGTTTAGCTTGGGAATATTAAAATCCGCTGATGTGAAATGTGAAGATTGATTACAACAAGTTTCAAATTACCTCTAATAATGCTCTGATTACGGTAAAGAATTATGAGATGGTTGAATATATAGCATTGGTAGAAAGCACATTTGCAATATTCAATATCATTGTTGTTATGAATGTTATCGAGATTTATAAAAGAATAATCCAAATACTTGTGAGAGAATGAGAACGGCTATACGATATTAGTTATTTATTTCTTAAGGTTGTTTGATGTGATTAATTATTATTTTTTTCTAACAAAACATTATATAGTTTAATATTCTAGACCTGGACAATACCAATAGCTATCATACTAATATACAGATATGCTTTTACTCTCTAAATGTAAAAGAGTGAAATATTCACTCCCTGTCAAGAGTGAACCGAGTTTCACTCTTATCGAGTAAAATTGGCTCATTTTCGAGTGAAAATAGAGTAATATAATTCACTCTAAAAATATTGATTAGTTTTCACTAAATTAAGAGTGAATTACCATTTTTTTGTGAGAGTGAGAGTCATTTCACTTCCACTCTTTTGAGAGTGGGTTTCAGTCTTTTTAAGAGTGAGAAAGCACTCTTTTGAGAGTGAAATATTTTCACTCTTTACAAGAGTGATTTTCACTCTTCAATGACTGGTCCCTAGAGTCACTCTTCGTAAGGGTGAAAAGTTACTATAAAAGAGTGAATTTTCACTCTTTTACATTAAGAGAGTAGCTATATTTAACATAAATTGTAGTTAACCACCTCTTGACTAGTTGAGCATAACAATATCTTCCTGCGCAAAAAATTTTGATTCGCTTCACCACCAGAGGCTTCAATGAAGCGATTTGCCATTTGTATTTAAGTGTTGTATAACACATTAAGACGGTATGCAACTTAGTCGTCCGTATCTACCAAGGTGTGATATTTGGTCGCATGTTTTATTACATAGCTAATATTAGTTTTGGTCATAAAACCATGGTGCATTGAAGAGAGTTTTTTTTTTTTTTTTTTTTTTTTGAAAGTTTTTTTTTTAAATTTCGTTAACAACAACAACTATAAACAACGCTTATTGAGGCAGACTCATTCTACATCATCTGCAAGGATACGATGAAATATGCGTAAAAATATCTTCCTGCGCATAAATTCTTGATTCGGTTCACCATCGGAGAGCTTCAAAGGGCGATTTGGCATTTGCATTTAAGTGTTGCATACTACATTAACACTAGCTTAGTCTCCGTTTCTACCAAGGTGTGATATTTGGTCGCATATTATATAAAACATTAGTTATGGGTCATATCAGAAAATGATAAAAGCCAAGGTGCATTTAAGCGAGTTTTTAGAAATGGTGTATTATTTTCTAAACAGCATTGTCCATTCCCATCGTATGTGCAGTGCCCCTTTATTGTACTGTTAAGATACAGGATTATAGCGATCTTTTAAGACACTGTTTTCATGTGGTCGTTGGAGATACACTTAATTATATTAAAATGTAATGAAAAACCACACATATTGATGTAAACTCCTTCTACATCACAAAGGATACAGTGGAATATGCGTAAAATATATGCTGTGCCTAAATTCTTGATTCGGTTCACCATCGGAATGCTTCAATGGAGCGATTTGTCATTTCCATTTATAACACATTAACACCACAGGGATTAGTCTCCGTTTCTACCAAGGTGTGATATTTTATTAGATAGCTAACATTATTTTGGGCCATATCAGAAAATGATAAAAGCCAAGGTGAATTTTAGCGAGTTTCTAAAAATGGTGTATTATTTCGTTAACAAATTTGTTCATGCCCACCGTATGTTGCATTGGTGTGCCCTTTTCTTTTCGATTTACCAGTAATAATGTGCCTTTATTTCTTTTTAAAGTTATGTAAAGATACAATCTATTTATTTTAATTCAGAAATTTCACATCAATTACAAAATGTAATGATTGTCTGATTTACACAACTCGATTTTATATTGGCATTTCCCTGTCAAATAAAAACGAATCTGCCGGATCACGTAAAATACTTGAATTATACAACGGGACAACAACTGTACTGTGTGATTAGCATTAAGTGTTATATCACTCATACATAAATTCTAGACAGTTCATTGTTTGATTACCATTGATCATTTTTACTATCACCCTCTCCGTGTGATAGTCTTTACCATCATGTGACTCGCCGATTTAGATATGGGGTGGACCCCAAAATGTGAAGTATATCACGGCAAAACATGGTGTTATGCTGATGGAAAAATGTATTTCCTACCTTAAATAGTATTTTAGTAATAGAATTTATGCATGAGTGATATAAAACAAAAATTAATATTAACTGTCTTAAATTCGTGTAATGGTCGAAATATAATCACTCGGTGAAAGATGTATTGTTCCATTCCATCTTTCACCTCGTGATTATATTTCGACCATCACACTCATAGACAGTTAATATTTGTATACTATCGTATAGCTATATAAAAGCGTGTTTGTAGCCTTGTTATGACCATAAGACTATAAAGTAGGAGCGTGCTATGACTTTTTTATGGCAACGAATTGAACCGGTATTTTGCTTTGTTCGACCAACTTCTTGACTGATAAAAGAGCAAGTGAGATACGATACTATGTTTATTGGTTCACATTTCATAGACTTAATCACAAATGTGGCCCCTGTCTGTGAACGGTTTGCAGTGATATGGTATAATATAAAGTCGTACACGTACATTCTTCCTTGATTGTTCCATTAATTGTGGTTTCATACTTTTTGCCGCTTCTCGCTGAAGGGAGTGCCGCTTCATCATGTCTTTTGAAACCAGCATTATCCTATTCAAACACGAAACTTGAACCTCACCTTACTTGATTATTAAAAGTCAAAAATTTACGTAAAATCTAAGAATACATGTTAAATTTTGCTTGCATATATCATATGCTGGGAATGCCTCGTAGAAACATTTTGCGCACTATAGATGATTTTTTGAATACGCGCTAACACCCTTGAGCCTAACGTAAAAAGCTTAAAAATCGATGTTCATAACGGTCACTGACTAACCTGGGTTATCAGTAAAATTTCGATAACTTTTGTATTCATTTACAATTTGTATTTCCTTGTATCTAGTTATCTAATTAGTTTTAACATACGAATTTTAAGGGAAGGTATATGGATTCAAATTGACTACAATGAACGACAGAGATAAAAAGACTTTATCGCGTCTGACGTCATCAAACTCGAGCAGGGTTTGTTTACAAGTGTTGTGATGATGAATTGCTGAACGCGGCGGTTTAACCGGGCGTTTTATTGTTAATTTTGTACCTGCAATCATGCAATTTCAAAAGTTAGGTCTTTATAGTAGGAAACTTTTTTTCGTGAAGGCACCATGTCAATAATGCCTAGAACGGTTGCTTTTTGCCTTGTAAAGGTACATAATCTTTTGCCATTTCTGCTATTCCTTTTCTCCGATCAGCACCAGATAAATCGGTCTTCCTTTTACGCGCTATTAACCAATCAAGGATCGTAGTGAATTTGATTGACAGTGACGACAGAAGCGATAAATTCTTGTTATCTCTGTCTTTCATTATAGAAAGGCGTATTTCGACCGACTGCACTGATTTCATTCTCGATTTTTATTATATAAAATTAAGTCAAATCGAAATGGAAGAATATGTTTAAAATTATCCATTTGAGTATATTTCAATGACATTTTGTGGAGCAATGTGTAATCAAAGCGACGGATACACGGCGGAAAATAGCCTAAAAGTACCCTTGTAGTAATGAAACGGGCTGCTATATTGAAAAGATGAAGAAAATCATAACAGGTGGAAAGGGAAAAATAGTTGAAAAAGTACACGGTTGTATAACACTACGTGCCGGTTATCTTGAAAAGGAAGAACATAAGCGACGATTGTTTTGAAGACATACGAAATGCCGACACAAATAACCACATGTTGTGATTAGCTCTCTGCGATATGACTAGAAAATGACTGTTTACGAGATTGGCTACATATAATATTAAAGGGATCTGTTATGAAATTTAAACATGGCATTCGTAGTTCCGGGGGTCTTGAATCACTGTGCCTGCATTGATACCCCAAAAAAATATGTTGCAAATACTTTGGAAAATATTTGCACATATCCACTCTTCCTGTTTAGCCTAAATATACCGCGCCAAAAAGTGTCCTTACACTTGTATTTTCAACTATGCCACAAAATACTATATCAACGGGGAATATTGGATCAGAACTAAACACATTTGTGTTGTGAAAATACAATGGGTCAGGAAGTTGGGATTTTCGTCTTTGAGTAATATGGTCTGGTTTATTTTTCTCTTTGGAAATATACTAGACGGGTAGAAAAGAGAAAAAAAAATAGTATCAGTGCAACAGTTTTAAATTATCTTCGGTGCTCCTTACCGATAACGTATTTTAAGGGTATAATGGTTTTATCATTATGTTACAAGCTAAGTGTTTGGCAAAACAGGTTGTGAGATTCGGAAGTTACACGTATCATGGTATTAGTCAATAAAACACTTGCAAACTAATTTCGCCCTTTTGGGCGTCAACAGGAACCGTAATTTATTTAAGACCATATCAAGCTGGGATAGCATTGAAAGGGAAATATCGCCAGTTTCATATCTGGGCATAATTATATTATATCACTACTTATGTATACAACATGTTTATTAACATATTGAAAAGGCCACTCTTACTGCCGATACTTCATGATCGACAAATTAGTATTATGCTTAAATTATTTTTTGTTTGTTTTGTAATTATTGATTATCCTCTTTTAAAGTAATTTTTGCAGACCTCCCGCCTTTTAAAAAATCTATTTGGAAATATGTTAAAAATAAATCACGCAATTATTTTCAGGTCATCTATTCTAACAGCTTTAAAAACATTACCCGGAAAATGTTGTTGAAATTCGCTCATCGTTATTGTCGAGATGGATTTCTTTGTTGCCTTATACCCCTTAGGAAAGCCGATACTTATGGTTATTTGCCTTGTGTCGGCATTTCTCATGTCTTCAAAAGAACCGTTTCTCTTTTCATCTTCTTCCTCAAGATATCCGGCACGTAGACTAATACTCCCGTTTAAAAATCAGTATCCTTTCTTTACTATTTCCGAACCTTGTGTACATTTCTTATTCACCTCCTTACATGTCCACCTACGTATGTTTTTCTTTACCTTTGTAAAGTAACAACCTGTTTCATTAAGAGTACTTGTATGCGGTATTCAACCTTTTATCTGTCGCTTTGATTACACTGGACCACGGTGTAATGCTTCATTCGTAGAAATATCCATACTCTCAGTGCACAAATGTCAGTGTAATATTCTCAAAAGGATAGTCGCAAACATCTTCTTTATAGCTTAGCCAACATTTGCGAATACGTGTACAAGTAGATATCCATTTAATTAAACTTTGAATAAAAAATAACAAATCTGCTCTAAATATATCAAAATTAGTGAAAGTGAATTCTAACAAACGTAACTCTTGCTAAGTAGTTTTGCAGATACCTCGATCTAGTCAATTGGGTAGGACTCTCCCCTGAAAATAGGTATTTGTATGATAAAACTTATAGCCAGAATGCAAGGAATTAAAACCTGTAACGAATACAAAAGTAAAGAAAAGTTCACATCCCTTGGCACCTACTAACACGTTACAGATAACCCTCGTTAATGAAAAAGGACCGTTGGGTAAATCGATTTGCAAGCTTTTGCTACTCAGTTCGGTTCAAGCATGTTAGGGTGTATGGGGCCACAATGGCGGAACTGTACTGCTTATAACGGGAAAGGTTTCATTCAGGTGCGAGCACATTTAAGGGATAGAACTATTAAAAATAAGACCTGATGGTTTTTTTTTTTTCATGAGATGAATTACCTGGAGAAATACTTTATGCTAGCGAAAGTATAATACTAAGTCAAATCACTCTCTTATTCTGTTGTCGTGTGGTGCGGTCAAAACAAAGGTACAGACGCGCTCTTATTATAGCTATATACTAAAGCACTTACTGTCACTTGCAGTTGTTGACCTGTCTTATACTATACAAGTATCCCACCTGAATCCTGCGATGTACTAAATATTCATGATATTGAATTTATTTCCATCAAATTAATCAACGTAGTGACCTTTGACATACCCAAAATAACCGAGGGTAACACACCAGAGACACTCTAAATATGAAACCTTCTAAACCATCTAATTATGTAATGATCATACCAGTTTCAAATTTGAAATGATAATTGTTTTGTGCCAACAAAAATTAGACATAAAGCCAAATTGTTTAGTAATTGGGCATTATTGTCCTTAAATCATAATCATGCCATTATACAGGTGCCGCCATAAACGGAACCCTCATTGCGCCCTCTTATTCTCCTATTTTTGAAAAGTTAAGTAAATATATTTTGATATGTAAAGAAGCATTTATTCATTACCTTTCATAAACCGAAAGAAATATTTCAATCGGTTCACAACTTTTGAAGATATACCGTAAACGCAATGGTTAGTAAAACATAAACAGATATAGAATGCGTGGTAGTCCAGCTAAATACCGGATAATCCGGTATTTTGCGTGTATAAGTACATCTTATACGGTATTGGTCGCCACTATAAACAGACCAATAGCGCTATTTGCCGCACATGTTATACGGAACTGATATCCTTCGATATTGATGGATATTGCAGTATATTTATTCCGTATACGGCCACTATAAACAGACAGGGATTAACGATACCGTTATTCAAGGAAGTGGAGCAGGGTTATATAACTCTCTGAGCTCAAATTTGTCACTGTAATAACACATCACCTACAAATATGGTACGGTACTGTAGCAAAAATGTCAAAAAATAGGCCGTATCGTTTCGACGGCAAACTGTTTGAAATTGGCACCATATTTGTGTCTCCCATTGCGGTGACCTCGAACACGCTGAGTTCAACCACCTAGGATTCAGAATAGCGCTGTTGGTTGCCACTATAAACAGCCGGGATAACGGATAAGTCCAGGGCCGTTCCTAGTGGTCCAAGAGATAGCAAGAATTTCTTTGACAAAAATGACCAGGTGTCTTGTTATTATAGTTGGATATAACATCCCATGGGACATCTGAAAAGTGAAGTCTTGAGTGTCGTGAGCGGTGGAGCGTGACATCCGAGGTCAATGACCTCAAATTTGACCCGCTTTCCTGTATAATTCGTATTATGCATGCCATTTATTAACAACAGCCTCGATTTTCACATTTTTGGTATCTAATGAAAGATATTGAAATTATCTATCAAACAAAACCAATATCAATGAGATTTAATAATGTTTCGACCCTAATTTTGAGCCAAAAACGTCAACTGAAAATAATAGTGCTACATAATTTACCACAATGACTTAGATCCTATATTGGAATCCTAGTAATACTATAAGGGCGCATCCCAATATAGCACAGGATGGTCATAAACAAGACAGGCGAATATCTTTCTTACTCATTTTTTTTTAAATCTTTTTGTTAATGCAGCATTTTAGTTCAAATGCCAAAATTGATCGCTTCATCGAAGTACTAATGGTTAACAGAATCACGAATCCATGCACATAAAGTCATTTGAACGCTCGAATAATGAAGTGGTAGGTCATCCAGCCTATAGGCCTTCGTGTTTTCCATGCGTGAGCTTATTATGCTAAAAATAAGTGAGTAACTGCATTAAATTAGTAATATCCTTTGCGATTACAATACCTTTTTAATCTCTATAAAAAATGAAAAAAAAATATTTCAAGTTTTTTCTTTTTCTTTTTAACAGTGCATTTTTAATATACCCAAGTTATATATAATACATTCTGAAACAAAAAATGACTGAGTCTGAAGATTTACGATAACGAATAAACAAGGATAATTATTACAAATAAAAAATTTACATGCCAACAGCTGCATATGAATTGTAAAACAAACAAAACATAATTTATGAAGTTGTACTGTCTCTAAAACACGTCTCAAAATGAATTGTGGAAACTAAAACGTATGATTTTTATTTAACAAATGGATATTTAAAAAAGACGGGAGGTCTGTAAAAATGACGTAAAAAGAGGATAATAAATAATTACAAAACAAAATAATTTTAAGCACCTTGTCGATCACGAAGTATGAGTGACCTTATCAATATTTTAATAAACATGATGTATATATAAGTAGTGATTTCTCCAGAGATGAAACAGACGATGTTTTCTTTTCAATGCTATCCCACTTTGATATGGTCTTAAATAAATTACGGTTCCTTTTAACGCCCAAAAGGACAAAATTAGTTTGCAAGTGTGTTATTGACTAATACCATGATACGTGTAACTCCCGTGTGTCACAACTTGTTTCTAGCTAAATACTTGGCACATAACATAATGATAAAACCCTTTAAGATACGTTATCGGTTACGAACACCGAATTTAATTTCAAACTGTTGCACTGATACTATTTTTCTCTTTTCTAGTCTAGTCTCCAGTCTAGTATATTTACAAAGAGAAACGTGAACCAGGCCATTATTACTCACAGACGAATATCACATTTTACCCATCATCCTGACCCATTGTACTTTTGCCACGCGAAATGTGTTTAGTCCTGATCCAATATTCCCCGTTGATCCAGTATTCTGTGGTATAGTTGACAGAAGGTATTCCCGGAGTACGTATGATATACTTACGTCCTAATATGCTTACTTTTAACCACTGGTTGCTGGAAAATAGGGATATGAAATATCTGTATCGTTTAATCACATTCACACAAGCAGACGTAGTCAGAACACAGCAAAAGGGCATGCAAAACCCACCCCTTAAATACTTTTGGAAATGTATGAAGACATATCTTACACAAGTGATGAGAATTGTACAAAACTATATTGTAGTTGAAAACTTTCAACCCAGTGGTCATGCTTTTTCATCCAAATGAATGAGAAATACTAATAACATGTGACATTGTTTTAAACGAGAACATTTAATCCTTTGGTGAAAATTGCATGTTCATATACTTTTTAGCCAAACATCAATGTTTCTTATACTTTTGTTCATAGCAAGGAATTTCCAAAATTGTAATGGTGCACTCACATTATGACGTCATACCGACATTATGTGGGGAATGTTTGCACATGTCAATGATTTAATGGTTTAGATGAACAGAATATGAAATTACTATTAACAGGTAACGCCAATGTTATTATACTTTACTGTATATGAATTTGGTTGTGATATGATTAGATTTCACCCTGTCTAGAATATTTCAATTAAGGTATACACAGGATATGGGCTAAAATGTATATAAAATAGAATCACAAAATATACTGCATAATTCTCGTGTCTTGAGCCAACATATGTGTGTTTCTAGGTTAAATTACCTAGTGGTGAGACGGATCAATGTGAACAGAGTCACCAGGCACTGGACTCGTTTGCTGAAATACAATAGCCTGAGGGATTTTATCCAATTTAACTGTTTTTCATAACAATGTCAAATGCGATATTAATAGATGCGATCATCTTCAACTTAATTTTCTTCGTAGTATTATTTCTTTACGGAGACCATATTACATTTAAAAGGCCATTGGATCTGAACTGTTACCTAATATATTAGGGAATGAGTCTATTTACAAAACAAAACATTGATCTATAGTAAAGAAATATGGTGTCTCATTACAAACACATTGAAACCAAAACAATATGCTCAACTCCTTTTTTTCTCAGAACCAGTATCTGCTAGCATTTTACAACGCACACTATGACCCGATTTATTTTTGTTAATCATTAGCTTCTTCAAAATATGGCGGACACAAAAGGAAGGCAGTCTTCAATCTAGATCTAGGTAAAATCTCGAAAAGGCTAATGAAGTGCCTTTCTATTCCAAAATCTCTTAAGTGTGGTTTGTGTAAATACAGATGTATATTGCGCTTGATATACAAATGATTATAATGCATGATAATATTAAGACTTGTCATGGTTTGGGTATATAAAACTTTACACTAACCACAAACAGTCATGTTGCGTTCTATGTCCATTAATAAAATGCATCAGAGGTTTAACTCAACCATTATCTATGACATAACAATCAAGTTTGTAAAAACAATTAGTGAGACATTTTAATTCAAAGCACGTAAAATGAGTATCAGGGTTTTGTTTATCATGCATCACTAAATCAAACATTGCGCATTGCCAAAGTATCACTGTGGACGGCAAGTTGAGTAAAATGTAGTTAAGAAATCGTATCAAAGTTTATTGGAAAAATATATAGTTGATACATTTAATGAAACCAGGCGCTGTGCGATTTTAATTTAAAATTTTGATATATTTTCCCAATCAAAGTACGCTTTATAAATAACCTTATATTTGGCATGCAAATATACTTTTAATGTAAATATGTTATTGAAAGACGAGGCATATTTACATGGACTGATGTTATTCTTCGACAACCAATTGCAATTTGGCATGTGTCTTGGACATTTCCCTAAATGACAAAGCTGTTATAAACACAATGGTTATTTTTCAACGGTTGTCGTGGAACACACCCGAGTAGAGTCACGTGTCAATTTGAACATTGTATCCAATGTCCAACACATTTTTGCCTTGAAGCATCATCTCTGATAAACAATATTGTAAAAACAACGTATAACAATAATATGTTTACATGCTTTTGTTGACATGTGGAGCACGTGTGGCCGAGTGGATAAGGCGCCCGACTCATAATACATAGGTTGTGAGTTCGAGCCCCGCTCGTGCCAACGTGTTGTGTCCTTGGGCAAGGCACTTTATCCTCATTGCCTACTTGGGGGATGTGGTTGGGTTGGATTGGATGTTTGTATAGTTGTTTGTTTCAATGTTGCAATATTGGCGCTGATTAAGCTGCTGCCTGCAAATTGCATTGTGTCTGTTTGGGTGTGTTTAATGTACAATTCTAGCAATTTGACCTGCGGGTCACGATTTGAGTTTGAAATAAAACCTTCCTTTTGCTTATTATTGTATGATATATAAAACAGGGATATCATTTACATTCCCAGTTCAATCGCTTCAACAAAAGACCTTCAATTAGCATGTTTGCAGTATTACGTATAAACGTCTTTTCCAGACAGTTTTCAATTGCATGCTTTTTTCAACATGGTTTTACCATTTCTTGTTATCATATTATTATATCTTAATATCATTATGCATGAGTAGTGCTTGTCGGTTTTTCAATATTTTGTCTCCATTCTTCGGTCTTCGATCTTCGGTCATTCATTTTCGGTATTCGATCTGTTGTCTTAAATTTCCAGACACCCTCTTTTATCGTCAGAGCATTAACTTGGTTAATAAAAAAGTTCGATTATTCTCATCTCCAATGAAATTAAAAGAAAACAGACCGGTGTTTTCCTCTGAATCGTAACATACTTTTCATCACGGGCATAATAACAGAACAAACATAATATAATATTGTTTTCTTTCAATTTCATGCAAGTTACTAAATCAAACATTGCGCATTGTTTATTATTGTTATTATTTGTTGTGATGTTATGTTGTAGTCAACGAAATTAATGGCCATGCAAACACACCCACACACCTAGGAACGCAATAATCATATACTTCGTACAATCGAGGTAAACATCAGGGGCGTAGGCAGCTTTCTTGGTCAGGAGGGGCAAAATAAATAATAATAATAATAATAATTTAATCTTATATAGCGCATTACAAACAAATCTCAATGCGCTTTACAGAGCATACATAAAAGCATAAACACATGGCAACAATATTTAAATATACAGCATTAAGATACGAACTAACATTTGAAAATTAATAAAGAAAATAAGTTGATGTATATTGCACAGTTACGTCAGAGGCGAGCACAGGAGGACAGTAGCATGTCAAATATACAACAATAACATGCAAAACCAAAGCCAAAAGAACACAAGATGCATATTTCACACAAGAAGCAAAGCAAAAAAAGGCACACGCAGAAGTCGCAAATTGGAAAATGTGAAATAGGCACATGTGCAAGAGGCAAGAAATTGGAAAACATACAATGCATATTGCACAGAAATGGTATGCTTTAAAGCACAAAAGAACAAAACAACAAACGTGGAATACGCATAGTAGGCTTTGACAGAGGAAATTCATAAATTTAACCTATACAAAAAACAACAAAATCAACTGAATCATTATAATTAATTACTAGCATGCAAAATGTTCATAGTCAAAACTGGTTTTCATAGCGCTTTACAAAAACAAACATAAGAGCATAACACATGACAGCAATATCTAATATACATAATTAAAATACAAACCAGCTTTATAAAATGACTGAGGTAAAAAGTTGATGTATATTGCACAGTTATAAAGATGTGTGAAAGTCCACATCAGTGGCGAGCAAAAAAGGACAGATTAACATGTGAAATATACAGCAGTGAAAGTACAAAACAATTATTTAGGTCCATGCCGCACAGTGTGTCGCATGTGATCTTTAATGGATCACAAAGTGAGCAAAAAAACATAAACGACACACAATGCAGCACAGGATTGCACAAAATTATTCTAAGCGGAAATTACACACTTTTTTTTCCTTTTAATTAATACAACAAAATGCCAAACAAAATATAATTGACAACATTGATACACGAAAAATACTGTTCATATACAAGTCGATGATATTGTTGTGACAATTTCAAATGATAGAAGATCAGATAACAACAATAATAATGAGAGCCCTGGACTGAGGGGAGAGGTTCCAGAACTTCACCCTGCAGTCAATATATTTCATGCAACAAAAAAATATGAGCAAATATTTTCACCGCGAAGATGGTATGGCAACATGCGAAATAACAAACAAAACTAGTAGAGTGACCGGCACAGCGAATACGCGATGGAAGATGTATAACATGATAAAGGAGCAAAATAATATATGGCACTGCAAACATTTTTCATCTCGATGAAACATATATAAAAACAGCCATTAAAAGACTGAGGGGAGAGGTTCCAGAACATCACCCTGCAGTCAAATTATTGAAATCGCATAATATCACAAAACATACTAATAGATGATGAAACAATATATTGCACAGCGAAAAATATAAATTGCAATCATGCAGCAATGTGACCGGCACAACGATATCTTGAAGAAAACTGCGGCATCTTCATGGATAACAACAAAACACCATATTGCTCAAGAGCAGGACCGAGGGGAGAGGTTCCAGAACTTCACCCTGCAGTCAAATAAATGAAATAGCATAATATCACAAAACACACTAATAGATGATGAAACAATATATTACACATCGAAGAATACAAAATGCAATCATGCAGAAATGTGACCGGCACAGCGGTATCTTAAAAAACACACATGAGCGATGATAATATAGGACTTAGGGGAGAGGTTCCAGAACATCACCCTATATGCAATTTCACAGAATTGCAATAGCATAATAAAAACATATTTCATAAATATAATAAAATTTCGGGGACACAGACGAAAAAAAATTGCAGTTGCATCATATAAAATATTATACCGGTTTGGTTTTTAGAGACTTTATTGGGACGATGTGCGCGTGTAGCGCGCAAAAAAAATTGTATTTTGCACTACTTGACATGCATAAAATGAAACAGTGATTGGGATGAAAAGGGCTTTATTGTGACAAATTTTTGTATTTTATACTATTTTTGCCATGATCGGGGTGAATTTTGGTGGAAAAGGGCGCTCCCTTGCCCCTTTTCCTTTCCTTTGCCCTCCAGATTTTCTCTTTCATTTTTTGTCAGAGGGGCACTTTTTTCTTTCATTTTTTGTCAGGGGGGCACTCTGCCCCCTTGCCACCCCGCCACATACGGACTTTAAAACTATGTATCGTGAGTTAAAGAGACAGAGAGTATAAGAGACAGACTAACAGACAGATGGACAGACATACTCTCCCGACGAAATGTCTTTCCGCACCCCCTTTAACCGTATCAAACCTAGCTCTCACTAAAATATAAACCCTATATTCAATAATAGTCATAATTACAGGAACCTGGAACCCTCATTTATTACAAAAATAAATAAAGAAACATTATCCTTATTTTGTGGTAAATTACACATTAATATTCCATTGAAAAAAGTGGCGGCGCTGTTTAATGAGGCTCATTATGACGTCAATACCCTCTTGCTATCAAAAAGTTATCATGATCGACTTCCAGTTATCCCGACTGCACTACCGGTCATCACCAACAATGTTTGATACAAACGCTCTTTGGGTTCGGTTGTTACTATTATCTTCAATCTTGGTGTTGTTCTTTTTTCGGCCGTCCAGATTTCGGGTGATTGTCCATTGAGTCGTGAATATCCTTTTTTCTCAAATTATATCGAACAGATCCCTCGTCAATATTCAATAATCTTACAATTTCACGGTTATATGTGACCGTACACCACGAATGAGCCGTAAATGTCCTCAATTGTATTCTGAGTTACAGTGTAAAATGGGCATGAAGGTCGTATTCATAGGTACCTCAATTTGGTGCTACGTGTACCTCATTTAATGAGATACACGTAGCACCAAATTGAAATACCTATGAATATGACCTTCATGCCCATTTTACACTGTAACTCAGAATACAATTGAGGACATTTACGGCTCATTCGTGGTGTACGGTCACATATTTTCCTTCACTATGATGTGCTTCTATCATTCCCTTCTGGTGATCGATTATTTTTGGCATTTTGAACCTGATCTGATGTTAAAACTGAACAATTTTGGAAGTCGAAATTAAACTATAATGCGCTGCCAGATAGGAAATCCTTGTAGTGAGGCTGCATGATATTAACTGAATGGAAGTTATCTCTTTCAGATCGTGGCAAATAACATAATCGCATAACAATTACTAATCCGTTGTAATCGGGAGATACCTTTATTCCTCTAGTATACCAATTCATAACCTTGATCATTTATTATGCATGACATGTTTTAAAAAAGAGTTCAAAAACGCCGGGCGTCATCTGTTGTTGTGGTTGTCGTCAATGACTGACGTCATAATTAGCTAATTAAGCACAGCGCCGCCACTTTTTCTATGGGGATTTTATACAGGTTTTTCATGAGATCATAAGAAAGTTTGTTTCGTTATTTTCCAGGAATGTTTTGATGCTGAAAGGTTGATTAAAACTGATTAAAGGTATTATAGATGATATTGAAGTAAATAAATAGGTTTCAAGTTTGCATTATTTACTAAAATTCAACATTTGTTACTGCGGAAAGAAATTTTGTCGGGAGAGTACATGTAACTTAGAGAAGTTGATAGTAATACGATGAGACTGGCAGACAGACAAACTAATAATAAGATAGAGGAATCTTCAAAAGAAGCTTAGAAAGCAGCGCACCAATCATCGGGTAGTAACTAAGATTATTATACTTTGAACTGATTATTTAATAACCTTTATATGCTTCAGATGAAAAATATGTGCAATTGCTGTTAAGAGCTTCACTGTACAGGCATCTTATAGCTGTTGCATTTAATGGATGATAGCGGAGGTGTATTTATCCTAAGCTTTTACAAGAAAGCTATGTTGTATTTGTAGAGAAACCAAATGGCTTTGTGTTTGAAAATACGGTAACGCAATATATAACACATGTCACTAACTATGCAGTTGTCCAACTGACATGCAACACCTTCCTGGACCACATTTTACAGCGCAACAGATTTCTTTGGCTGGGTTCCAATTATTCGCCTGTGAATGTGATCCCGGAAGCTGTTCCGTGTCAGTGTATTTTACTGTTGTGACAGTTGGACAACTGCTTGGTTACTGACATGTGTTTAGAATAGAGTATTGAAGTAATCCTGTGTGTAATTTTTGTTCATGTACAGGCGAAAAATTGGAACCCAGCCAAAGAAATCTGTTGCGCTGTGAATGTGGTCCAGGAAGGTGTTGCATGTCAGTGCATTTTGCTGTTGTGCCAGTTGGACAACTGTTTGGTTACTGACCAGTGTTTAGAGTAGAGTATTGAAGTAATCCTGTGTGCAATTTTTGTTCATTTTATGGAGAGGATTTTAAGATATGACCTTGTGAAAAATTATAAGTTTCTTTTTTGGCTTAGTGTACATGTTTGTACATTATCAGTTATATACGAGTCAAGTAGTTGCTCAAACTCAAAATAATATTTTTGTGTCGTGTGTTTGCCTTTCTTCTCTTTCGTCAAAAACAACAGCATCAAAAACCAAACAAAGAAACAAAACAAAACAAAACAAAATAAATAAACAAACAAACAACAAAAACAAAACTACTCATTATATTTAGAGACATATATTCTTTTAGATGGAATTCTGCGGTTAATGATTTGCTCATATATACTTTGGAAGAACAATAGAATGACGAGATTTGGAAAAGAAAATATACAACATAGCAATCGCGTACTGAGTCAACAAACATGATTACAATGTGTTGTTCTGGGTTAAGTTACCTGGTGGAGAGCCAATCAATATGACCGGACACTGGACTCGTTTGCAGAATCATGATAGCCTGAGGGCTTTTATCCAATTTACCTGTTTTTCGTAACAATACCAAAAGCAATATTATTAAAGGTAATCATCGTCATCCTCATTTTCCTTGATACATTATTTGTTCATGGATAACATGAAGACCTGAGCGCAAGAAGACCGTAAGTCCACTTGGCCCTTCAACATGTATACACTAAAGTTACGTACAGTTTCTTAAGGTTTTAGAATGTTTAGTAGTTGTTCCAGGGTGAAAATATCATGAAAGGTTGTGAAAGATTTGTTTTGGCCCCTGAACATGTATTAAACATTACCAACCTATACGAAACTATACACAACTTTAGTGTATGCATGTTGAGGGGCCAAGTGGACTTACGGTCTTCTTGCGCTCAGGTCTTCATTTTGTTCACGGATAACATTATAATGAAAGTTCATTACTTTGAAAAGTCTATTTGATCTGGACCGGATTGCTACTTTAATTATATATTTGAGAAGTAACCTAAATTTGTGATTGAAAGGTAGCTATGTGCCACAAGACACACAAATCTATATAGTAAAGATAGCTGGTCTCCCGTTACAAAACCTATTCAAATCACAGTTTGTATTAAAATTCACTATCTTTGAAAGTGTGAACTCTTGAATTTGTTTCTTTTTTCATCAAATAGATTTATAAACACGTTTAATATCAGGATCGTTCATAGTTCATAAGATTGATAAAGGTTCTTTTTCAGATTCAATAAAATGATACTACTCACTCAGAAATATTTCAATTCCTATCAGGAATCTTGTTCACTCTGGTACTGGTGTTTCTAGTAAAAAGCTTCACCCGGTCACAACGAAAAGCATCCGCTTCAGAAATTCACAAATCTGCCGTTGCCGAACATGTTGCCAACAAAAACCACGTAATTGGGTGGGAGGAGGCTCAGGTTATTGATCAAGAATCTGACAAAACTACACGCTGGCTAAAGGAAGCAATCTGGATCAGGAGTAGAGGAAATAGCACTATGAATAAAGACGAGGGGGCCTACCGACTGGACAAAATTTATGACCAGGTCATAAATACTCGGCAACAATAAAGTTTGGTGACGTCATCAAAACCAGACAGAAGTGTTGGCGGTGCTAAAACATCTAGAAACACCAGTACCAGAGTGAACACGATTCCTGATTGGAATTGAAATATTTCTGAGTGAGTAGTATCATTTTATTCGATCTGAAAAAGAACCTTTATCAATCTTAAGAATCTTACTATTTGCAAAAAATGGGCTAATTAGGTTGAAATAACAACCATTTGTAATTATTTGCCATAAAGTTTGTATTGTATTGCGAAATTCAAAAGAATCTAAAGTATTTGATATCAGACAGACACTCCTTATATTCAGATTGTAATTCGATATGTCTGATGTGCTCTCATGTCCCACAAAATTCCTTTAGTATTCAATCATTTTTTTTTCTTTTCTTTTTCAAGAAAGAATGCAATCTAGAATTCATACCAATGCATTACGAAGAAAGTCAATGCAGCAGATTTTAATTTAAAAGTTGGATATATATCGGATGTAAAGTGTCTTTTCGCTTCATCGGCAACTATACAACCTATAATGATTCTATGGCATGCCTCTGAGAAATTGCCTTGAAATGACAAAGTGTGAAAGAGACTATTTTTAACACTTGTCGTGGAATACACTTGAGTAAACCTACCAGTCAATCATCATCTTTGAGAGATAATTGGAATTAGTGTGGCTGTGAAAAATATGTTTACAGGCTTATGTTGCATGATACATGCAGAATGGGTCAATATGTTTTACAATTTCTGCAACGTCATTTGGGAAAGACCTGCGTGTTATATTCATTGTATTTAGTTCCAGACATTTTGACTTAATATTGTCGACCTCTCTTTTGCACTAATTGGAATACTCTACCAACCCACGTGAAGTCAAGTACATCTTTAGCACAGTTTAAAAGTTCTTTAAAAACTCATTTAATGAAATAAGCATTTTCTTATTTGTTCACCTATTGATTATTGTTTATAAGTAGATTAAGTTATATTGAAAGTTAATTTTGTAGTGTAAGAAATTATCTATATCGCGCCTTGAGCGCCATTAATTTGATGGAGATATGCGCAATATAATTTCTCATTATTATTATTATTATTATTAATTGCCTTGATACAATCATAACACACCATCGACCTTCAAATATAGTATTTATGGGGATGTTGTTGAAACCAAAAATCATTATGTTACTACATAAAGGCCATAACTTTGCTCCAGTAACCACTGTAAGGGATACGGATTTTAAGCATTGCAGAAAATGTTTAACTTCAAAACGACTTTTATTTTGAGAACTCCAAAGCTTGCATGACTACACTATGCTGATAATAATTATTTTGTAGAACTATTCTAAATCTTTTGCTTACGAAAATCGCACACGGAATACATCCCATTTGAATAGCCGATCTCCGTTACTGCGACTTTAATATTTTCTCCCGTCTTCTTAGAGTAGACAATTAGACGGTGTGTCGTACGTGTTTCTGACCTTATCACTTGTCAGGATTTCCGAAAAATGAAGCCCAAAGACGGGTCTTCATTACAAAGCGATATACATTGACAATTAATATCATAATGCATGACTAGTGCTTGTAGGCTTTTGGCATTTTATCTCCGATCTCCGGACATCAGTATTTGCTCTTCGATCTTCTGTATTTGATCTGTTGGGTCTTCGATCATCCGACTTCACATATCTGTCACGAATTAGTGAAAGATAAGACACAACGAAAGATCATTTTGTTAATAAAAGGGGTAATACAATTGATAAGATAACATATCCGTGTGGTTTTTTTTATCGTAACATACTTGTTGTTGTTTGTTGTTTTCTCTCCATTTCATACGTAATAATTACATTCTTATTTTTAGTTTTGTTTTTACTTTTACTATTCTATCAAGTTATTAATTTCTCATTATAAGTCATAAAGTTCCTAGTTGCATGATGTAGACGGATTTATCAGCTGAATTAGGGGCTCAATTTTGACATCCGAAAGGACAACTTTTTTATGTCTCGTCATGTTTTACTAATGAGTGATGGGGTTTTGCTCCCTAAGTAAATGGAACACACAACTTGATGAGTGGTCTTAATTACGTGAGTTCCCGAATATATGGAACAGTCAATGAACAGAATGGGTTTTCATTGTAAACTATTTGATATACTACAAACATAATGATTTAGTGCTAATAATGTTTCATCTGGAATAGAAGAGTTTATGATAAAGGAATGATCAAAACACAGGAAGTGATATTGAAAAATCTTATTTATCATTTCACTCAATAAAATATCTCATTTCCTTGAGATATTTCCATGTTTCCTTGAGGTAACTATCTCATTTTCTTGAGATTTCATGCCCTGCGGGGCTATTATATATTGGAACTGCATTAGTTGTAAATCCTAGCTATGGGAGTTTCCCGCTTCTGCCCTGTCGGGCTTGCGGCCTTGATGTTTTTAAGCCATGCGGGATGGGGGCTCGGTATCACTCTGATCCGTTAAGACATCGAAAGTATCTCCACAGGAAACATAACTGTATCTGTGGGTTGCTTTCTCAAAGTCCTCAGAAGTAGAAACCATGCACATGCACCGAAAGCATGCCGAACCCACATCTAGGAACATAAAACATAGGACGTATATTCGTACATTCGGTATAAACATACGAACAGTTAACTGTATATCGCGCGTTAATAAACAATGAGAGAGAAACAGAGAACTCATATAAATTAATAAATAGACATATAGTAACATTGGCAGACATAAAGACTAGTAACAAGACATACAGATGGCCGAAAGGACCCATGAGAGCCAAATCAGTATTAAAAGAGAAAGGAATCATTGGATAGTACTTAACACCCATTACACGCCACAAGGTTCATTTTCTCATGCTTAGCGAATAAATTGCAATTTCACACTCTTGAACACATTAAGAATTCAATCACGTGTTTATTATCTGATGATGGGCTAGGTCGCTTCAGATAAGTATGTGTCTTTGAACTGCTTATTATAATCAGTCTTTTTCATGCTTAATTTGATCAAAATATGAAATTGCCGTTAATGCTAACAGCTGTATTTATTATGCTTCACTGTAAAGGTATCTTATATTGCATTTAGTAGATGATAGCATCAGAGCTAATGTTGTCTGACAGGTTGTAAAAATTGATTTTACTTTGGCACAAAACTTGAGCCTTATGTTCAGAGAATATTAACGCATAGATATTTACAGATCTTAAATTCCATAGTTTATGAACATGATTATAAGCAACGCAAAGGTACTGGAAGAAACACTTATATACAATTTCTGAGTACGAGTGCTATTTTTAAGATATACTTTCGCCTGGATTTGGGTGAACCTTTTACACGATTGCATTGTACCCGCTTGTGGATATTACCTGCATGGTACACAGGGATAAAATGGGATTTTTTTTTCTAAACCAACACATGCCTAGGCCTGGTCTACTGTTTGAATGCATTTCTAGCACAGATAAAACTTTTAAAACGGAATCTTTTTTACACAATGAGCCACTGTGCATTGCTCCACATGTGTAAAACAAAGAAGGCTACACATATTTTTATTTTGACATTTGTAAATATTTTTGATTTAGCAAGTTTTAAGGGGAACTTATACTAGTTGTGGATCTTATATTTACGAAGCTTGTCTGGGTGGATAATCCAGCATCCAGTCCTCAGTCCATATGATAGACTCCCTTTTCTTATATTAAATTCATACTCGTTCTAATACACAGCTTAAAAATACAACGGGGTTAAGCATGTTAGCCTCAGAGTATTTATATAATGTGTTTGTCCAAGATATGGACACCTGTCTGTGTTTGCTTTGGAAATATAGCAAAACTTCACGGTTTTGGATAACGGTCTGTTGGCATAGGCATATTATTATATGCGATCAAACTATATTATTATACTGATATTACGCACACATTCGAAGATTTATTTCAAACGTTTAAGGTACAAAAATCAGCAGCCGTATAGTCCACAGTTTATTTAAATATATACAATATGGGATTTGGTTATACATTTAGAGGGAAGATACGATAAGAGATTTGGAAAAATAGTCCCATCATAATCCTTGCATCTTGAGTCAACAAAGATGATCGTAAAATGTTTTTCTAGGTTAAGTTACCCAATGATACGGTGATCCGATCAATGCGGCTAGACATTGGACTAGTATGCAGAAATACGATAGCCTTGGGCCTTTTTTTCCAATTTAACTGTTTTCGTAACAATGCCAATGGCGATCTTAGTAAACGGGATCATCTTCATTTTTGGCGTCCTATTATTTCTGTACAATGAGCTTAGTGCCGAACGATAATAACTTTTAAAAACTTAACTGATATGATTGTTATTTGAATAATTCATTCATTAGTGAAGTCAAGTCACATGATGGAAAGGCGTCACCAGGATCTACAGTAAAGCAATCACTACTGCTGACCGCGCGTTATGTAAGTTGCGTATTATTACTTTCTATTATATATTATTCTTTGAGACATCAACGATTTACGTAATATTAAAAACTGTATTTTAATAACAAAAAAGAAGCGTATTTCTTTTCCAAAATCACATCTGTTTCTTTTCAAACATGTAATTTGGAAATAAGGCCCAAGGCTATCGTATTTCTGCATACTAGTCCAACATTTCCATGTCAGATGAGCATGATTAGAGTTGAGATGATATTAGTTGACAATGGGTAATTCCACAGATCTGAATGGTACTGACGGCAAGTTGTGTGGGTATCTAACACTGAACCCTGCTCTTTGATATCGGAAGTCAAAGAAGATACGAAAAGGAGAGAAGAAGAAGAAATTGTTCACTTGGCACCCCCCGGGATTCGAACCGTTGACCCTCCGCATGCCACCCACACGATCACGGACCGGTAGCTACACGGGTTATCGCTGCCCGGCCAGCAATTCCGTGAGCATATAACGCTTAAGGTGATTGTGTCATCGCAGACCCTGGGATTCATGCATGCGCAGAATTTTTCATCGTGGTAGTTTGTGGTATTTTGGGGTGTTAGGGTTAATGTGTCCACAAATGTACCTGACAGATGTCATTCTAGTCCCCGCGCATGACTTCTAACGACGTGTTTGATTATCCACATCCACAATGATAGGTTATCTTGCGCTATGGTGACCAAACGTCCGATACTCGAGAATTAGAAATTCATTCCATATATATCCATATAGAATATTTATATAGACGAAATGATTTGATAACAAATCGGGCGTTGCAACATATCCCAAAATATAAATTTTAACATTTAGTCAAATATGGTTTTAGGTTATGTTTTGCATAATGTGAAAATCAAGGTCAAAGATTAATTTATGCATTCTAATTTTTAGAAAACATATTTTCTATTTTTTTTCTTCAAAACCCTCTTGGCCTATACTAAGCATATACTAAAGATTTTTTTGATTGTTAGATGTGTGCCAATTGTTATAAAAGCATGTAAAATTGTAATGTTCCCTCAAATTGCTAAAAATATTAAAATTGTATTATTGCCACTTCGAATTAAAGGATATTATTAGATATAGTGATGTTTCATTCGGCAACATAAGATTTTTTTTTAACTCCAGAAAATTAGTGCTGCTGGGTTTTTTTCTGGAATTAGGGGTAAACGGTTTACAATGTTAACATACGCATTAGTGCGCTACTCGCTAATAAATGTTTGAGTAATATTGTCAAAGTGTCAACACGAATGACACGTATGGTAAAAGTGATTATTCATCAAAATATATGATAAAAGCGTGTCGTCGGTAGAAAGGTGAGCTCTTATATCAATAGTGATGATAACAAAATAAAAACTCCATCCACATGTAATCGTAATAACATCTTTTATTTGGTTTTCTGGTTGAAATAATAAATACAAATCTAAGTTTTCAGAAATGTAGTTCGAAAAATGAGGGCGTCTTTGTGACAAAATACACATTACTTTATCAAATGTAAGTAATCTGGAGATACCAAAGTTATTGAAAAATATTTTGAAAAATGTTCTTACATAATGATATATGACATATGCTTCATTTCACATGTCAGAAACAATAGAAACAGAGAGAGAGTACCCCAGACAAGTTTACATTAATGCTCCTAGGCAACACTGTACTTGGCATGTATAAAATAAAACAATGATTGACACGTCACTCTACGCGGGCGTGTTCCGCTTGCAATATTTTCGGTACATCCCGGCTTGGATATTGCAATACATAGCAAACAGCGAAAAGGGCAATGATTGCTTTAATGGTTTCCGCGGGATACACGTGAGTAGAGTGGCGTGTTAATCATTGTTTCGTTTTATGCATGTCAAGTACATTTTTGCCTTCGAGCATTAACACCGACGCTACGAAATCAGTTAATCATTCGGTTGGGATTTGATTTTTACAAGCTTATGTTACATGAAACTTTCATCTGTGAATGAATTAAACCTAAAAATGCTGCATCTTGTATACTTCTTTTTGGTACTTTTATTTTCCTTTGGAACATCGTTTTTAAAAAGACAGTTGCAGCTGGAATTATTTACCTATATTCTTCATTTCTAGTTAGGTTATACCAAACTTTATAATAATTATCTACACGATGTAGTATTGTAGATACAATATTTCTATCGTCATCAAAGTTTTACTTTCCCTTTCAAGCTATAGCGCGCGTCGTTTTTTGATATACTTTTAGATAACACATTTAATTGATAGCGAATGCACCATGTGGATTTCATTATAGGAAAATACCTGATAGGCGTTTCTCCATTTTCGCATTATAATTCACTACTTGGAAGTTAATCAGATCCGCATGCCTTTGAAATACTTTTTTTTCTCTAAAGCTAGTATACTTCAATTAAGAACAACTACATCCATATATTTTTTAAATTGCTATCGAAAATTACGTAGGAAACAGACTCCATTTGAATTGCATCTCTCCGTTACTGCAACTTTAATAGTTTCTCCTTGTTTATTAATAGCAGACAATTAGCCGGTGAGCCGTGCGTGTTTCTGACCTTATCACTTGTCACGATCTAATGAAAGATCGGACATAACCTCTTTTAGCGAGAGAGCACTTTTGTTAATAAAATGGTGCTTCCATTGTCATCTGCAACGCAATTGAAAAACAATAATAGGCTAGTTTATCACGTCTTTGTTATTTTCTATTTCAATCGTATCATATTTTTCATCGCGGGCAGAATAATTGAAAAATGGATATATTTTTACTTACATTTCATACGTAATATGTTGTTATTGTTATTATTGTCCTGATTACTTTCATGTAACAAAACACTTGTGTATTTTTTTATTAATTCGACCCATGTTTGGAACCAATTTAAGCAAATATTCTGACATGAGCATAATAATCAGGTTTACGTTTACCTGATACGGTGGGTCGTTTGTCACCTGATACTGGTATGCCGGGGAAACTGTATCTCAAAGTCTAGAATTGAATGCTAATTTAATTTACCGAGTAATATGGAGTAAAGTTTGCGATAGCTTCGATAGCTTGGTGTTCTAGTTCAACGTTTGAGAGATGAATACCTTATTCGTCCCTGTGGATGGCCGTATGTAGGCAGCAGTAAAGCAAAGGAATAATTGGCGTTGCATTGCAAACAATTCGATATAATAGTAAAAATAGCTTGAACGCGTGACTGACTGATGTTTAAAAAAATATTAATGGCGAGTTCATTCACGCTATAACGGTTTTTCGCAGTATACTTTAAAAATCATATATCGTATACTGTAAAATATCTAGTATATATAACGTGGTAAGGTGTTATTAAAGTGTTACTCTTATTTTTATACCGGAGCACCGGCCTTGTCAGTTATTGCATTGCAACAGGGTGGTTATAATTAATCTTACATTCGTCAAAAAGTAATATAAACCGTAAGGCTTTACATCCGAGTTCTTTAGATACTTTTCCAGAATTCGGCGTTAACCTAAGCGATCTCATGAAGACTTATCAAAAAAGACCATATATAGCACAGACAGGACGATTTTGTTTTCAACGCCCAGGTAATCAGTCTAAATTACGGCTAACATTATAAAGGCTCGACGTGATGATTGATTATCTTCTTGCATGTCCATTCATCCAGATGTACGTGGCTAACAAACCGAAAACTTACTGAGATGAATAACCCGATAGATAATACGCGTTCAGGTTACAAACGGTCGCAGAGATTTGTGTTTTGTTTAGAGATTGAGACAAGCTGTCGTTATCAGAATTAAAATTATTGTGATCATATAGCTTACTTTAGTGGTATTTTTGTCTATGTTCTAAATTTATTTGTAACTTCATGCAAAGTCCCGGTACTTTTCCTTATGGCAAACGTTCCAGACCTGAAACGACGGCGCTGTGGGCGCAAATCGTTGCAAAATGATTTACCGTGATTTTTTTTTTGCTTGAACAAGTATTCTTAGTTTGTTTAAAGTCTGTAGAGAGTACGGGTTTTTTTTTATTGTTTTTTGTTTTTGTAAGTCTTTTTTTTCTTTCAATCACTTCCTGTAGACTGGCTTACAATAATAAACCAATTTAAAAATACATATAGAGAATGATAAAATATAACAGATATTCTCTCATATTGCTTCATGATTGAAATCAAAAATGGGTGTGAGGTACATTTACACAGTAATGCACTTTGTAGTTTGAGTGATAATCTTTCAACAAATTACTACAATATCTGAGATTGGATTTTATGAATATGTAATAGACTCATCGATACTAGAATAATGTGTGTTTTGGCATTAGCATCATGTCTAGAATCACATCTATACTGTTATACATTCTGGAGGTCTTGATGTACGGTTCGTGCGTTGAGGAAAAGCGGGCAAAATCACGTGACCTGTTTAGCCACAAAAAATGCATCGAAATGCGTCGAAATTCATGCATCATTTCTTTCATCTCACACTACCAAAGTGAAACGTGTAACTTAATGCTAAAATATCTTAAAAAGTATTACTCGCAGACGTGTATCGCCAAGGTGTATTATTGCACTTTTCGCCATCCAAAATGGGTTTAATTCCAATTTAACTACCCATCCTGCTGATCCAATTATTTTCGTCATTGTTGACAAACGGTATCCCCGGAGTACGTATGATATAATTACGTCAAAATATGCTTACCTTAAACCACAGAGAGCTTGAAAATAAGAACATGTAACATGAAACAAACGGTGCACTAACTAGAGAGCTTGCGGTATCCATACGTATGTATCATACGCCCGTGCATCAATTCAAAGCACTCTCATATGACGGGTTTTTGAATATATGCACGGGCGTATGACACGTACGATTGGAAAATACAAGCCCTCTAGCATCACTTTTCAACAATGCAGGCGTCGTTGACACATGTTGAACCTGTGCATGTCTGCAATCACAGATTGAATACAATACCGCTCTTTTCAAAGATACCAATCTTACAGGTGCGAGTGATTAGCATTTCTTTGACATCTTTGGTTAAATTGTGAACGTTGTAGTGCAGGGCGATCTATTCAAATTATTGTATTCATCTATTGCTATGGTAGTTAATCCTATTATTACGTCACTTCGACAGCTTATCCCTCTTTGTTGTTATGTTATCATACCAAGTCCTAACAAAACTGATATACCAAAAACAAAAAAAACATAATAATAATAAAAATATAAATAAATAAATAAATAAATAAATAAATAAATAAATAAATAAATAAATAAATAAATAAATAAATAAATAATTAAATAAATAAATAAATAAATAAATAAATAAATAAATAAATAATGAATGAAGGTGATCGCGTAAAAACCGCTTTAAAAATATACTCCGCAGTAAAGTAGAGGTGGTATAAATCGTTAAAACAAATTGTCTTCTCAGTACCCGCATTAGGCTTTAGGACTGCCCAAAGTCGTCTTTGCAACGGCGACGTGCTGACATGTTGTTTGAGTAAGAGTCAAACAAACGCAGCTGTCCTGGAAAATATAGAGACGATTTACAGGAAACGTTTAACTGTCAGGTTATATAAAGGGATATGCATATATTAATTATTAGTTTGCAGCCATCGTGTCCAGATATACGACAACGACAAAGAAACATTAGAAACTACTCTTAAGTTAAAAATGTTAAAATGATAGCTCATACTCAATACAAATAGAAATGCACACTTTCGAAAATTTTTAGAATTTAATTACGTTTTTATTATCTGCTTACTGGCATTAGGTGGCCATAAGTTTACAAGCTTCATGTCATTGAACTGTTTTTTAATAGTATAACCAATGCTTTTTATTCTTGTGGTGAACATATTACAAGCTATTTTAAAAGTGCTACAAGATATGTTATTATGCATCACTGTACATGTACATGCGTCTTATAATGCTCTTAATGGATAGCAGAGGTAAAATTATCTGAAGGTTTTACGGCCTTACTATAAGGCTTTGGAAACAAAATTCAGCCGTATTATTTGAGGAAACAAACATCATTGGTCGTAAGTTCCACAGCACTCTTCTTACATTTTCTTAGTACCAATGCTATTTTCGAATATACCTTCGTATATTGGCCGAATCTTTACTTTTACCTGTCACACCGTTGTGGATATTGAAATTAAGGTACACATTTGAAAGTCTACATAATGTGTAAAAATGCATCATTTATTTACATGCATTTTAAATGTCATAATCTTTAAAGCCTGTCTGTGTGCATACACCACATCATTGAGATCCATCATCCGGTCCTGACTACCATGTGATAGATACCATTAAATTGATACTCGTTTTAGGACACGACAGGTTAAATGATTGCTAGCCTTATAAAGGAATTGTTGTTTAAACTTTGTGGTATCTTTATTGGCATGGGCAAGTTGATATGTGCAATTAACTTATATCATTATAATTATGCTATCGATTACGCAAACATTCATTGATACATTGGAAATACGTTAAGGTACAAACTTAGCAGCCTTATAGTCCATAGTATATGTGATCTATATACAATATATGATAATATAGGATATGTTTATACATTTGCAAGCATAAATGCAATCAGAGATTTGGAAAAGAAAATACTCAGAATAATACTCGCGTCTTGAGTCAACAAAAATGATTGAAATGTGTGGTTCTGGGTCAAGTTACCTTATAGTGCGATTAGCTGATCAGAGAGACCAGACACTTGGAGACTAGTTTTCAGAAACACGATAGTTTCAAGTCAGGTCTTCTTCCCAATTAACAGGCTTTTCGTAACAACGCCAAAGGCGATCTTACTATCGACGATCACTTTCATCCTCATTTTCTTCGTCGTATATTTCATTGTGAAGTTTCATGACTTGATAAGCTTATTTGATCTGAAATGGATTGTTACTTTTTTAAATAATTTATACATTAGTGAAAAGTAGAGTTACAAAGGTGTATATTTATCAAGAAATAAGTCACACATATATCTAGAGTAAAGCAATATCTACTACTGCAAAGAGCATTATGTGATAATATCACGATAACGCGATGATGTATAGTATGTCATCAAAGTTACTTACGTTGTTATTGCTTTCTGATACAGGGTGTCCCCGGAAGAACTGTATTGTCGGAAACTTAATTGTGTGGATACTATAACTAAATAATTGGTGTGGTTGAGAAATAAAGCAGCTATCACATATATTTTTAATTTTGACAATTGAACATTCCATTGGTGAAATATAAGAATTTTGCGAAACCCCCTCATTTTCCAACCTTTCCACGGATTCCAATATCAATCGATGATCTGTATTCGGAGTGTTAATCATGCGCATCACCAGGGCATGGTGCGTCTATTGTCATTGATAGATATTCGACTTCTTGGAACGGGCTGAAAATGGGGTAGTTTCGTAAAATTCGTATAGGGCCTATTTCAAAAACGGAACTGTTAATTGTCAAAATGTGATAGCTGGTATATTCTTCAACCACATCGGTTACTTAGTTAAGTTTGGTTTATGCATTAAAATACACAAACAATTCAGTTTCCGACGATACATTTCTTTCAGGGACATCCTGTATATGTTGTGAGCTCACACTTTGACGCGGTTTATATTGCATTTCTTTTCAAAATCTCGTGAGTGTGATGTGTGGAAATATATATTGCGCTTTATACAAAATGATTACAATATAATACCAATGAGTACTGTCATGGTGTAGTATATTTTATATAAAATCACTGTACAATGATCACACAATATAGGAGTAATTACATTTTATGGAAAAATATGTTCTATACAAATATATATATATTACACAGCAATTGTATTTTTTTTAATAAAATGGTTGCAATTTTGTCAAATATAATTATTATAACTATATTGTGTCTTGTTCCTCATGTTTGTTAACCTAATATAATATTTAGACGGACGAGCCAATGAAAGTGTTAACACATTCATGTATATATCTATACACATTACCTATTTTATGTGTGTTATTTAAAACGTAAATCATTTTAGAGAGTACGTGTTATGATATTGATTTATAACGTAAAACCCTAAGTTCGAAAGGATACTATAGAAAGTTACTGGTGATTATGCACGCCAAAATAGTATGGATATTATCTGGAATTAATATGACCACCAAGGCACCTGAAAAAAAAAATGTCTTCCTAATCTCTACGCATGGCATTTAACGACGTACTTGGTTATCCACATCAACAATGACGATTTCCTTCGCGCTATGGTGGACACATGTATTTTATTCGGGGATTTATTCAAAATAAACTATATAATTACGTCACACTAAATATAAATGTAACAAACATAAGAACAAGAAACGACCCCGGGGAAACGACAATTGAATTCAACTTTTAACCTTGCTATATTTACATATATAATATCGCTAGTAATATAGTAAGTATGTACATTATGTTACAAGTGGGATAGTAGTATAATTAATTGAGTCGCCTTACTACAAGCGATTTTTGTATACTATACTTTTATATTATTTTGGTCACATAGCTTCCAGGGCATATTATGCAGCAACACGTGAAAATCAGATATACCACCGATCAGCAGTAAGAAAGCTACGAAGGGGTTGGGCATGGTGGGTAGTGTTGGTTGATCAATCCATCCCCTTCAAGGTTGTTCATCAGATATTAATAAAAAAGCACGTATTTACGCCAAAGGGACTTACGCTAACTAAGATCCACCTTTATTATTTACTTCATCACGTTACCCGAAGGTAGGATCGACCATCAAATATGACCATAGTAAAATTGAAACATCTATTAAGTACTCGAATGTACTGTCGCAGAGCACAGAACAAAATCTCACCACAACATTGACTGGGAATCCAAGGGTTTGTCCAAGTATGACAGAGAGCACCCCCCGTTTAGTACGGGAGACCATCCAGATCAAGAAGAAATTGCCAGAACTAAACGCACTCATTTGAATGTCATACAGCACTTTTTTCTGACAATGTTTGTACAATGAAATAAACTTTATTTAATAAATAAACTCATTTTAATTTGAAACTCGTAAAATTAATAAGTTTTATACTTTTGTGCAAATAATTAACCTTTTTATATCCTTATATAGGTTAATACCGTTTCTGTGGACTACTTAGGTATTTGACCGTCTCGGCATAACCCGTTATGTTTACAGATTAAGTTGAGATCATACATGGATGACTTACTGGTTTTTCCGTTGATCACAAATGAAAATACCTAGACGGAACGTCACCATTTGGTTATGATACCCACGAGGTGTAAACATAAACGGTTTATAACACATGCATCAATGCGTATCTTGGTAATGAATATTTGAGCAATATTGCGAAAGTATCATCACGAATGATAGGTGATTATTCATCAACATTTATGGCGGGAAACGTGACGTGGGTGAAAGAGTGAGCTCTGGTATCGATGGTGATGGAAATAAGACATATACTGCTTCAGCGAGTAATCTTAATAACCGTAACATATATTTTGATACTAAATGTCAAAGCCTAATTGTCTGGTTGACTGAATCTAAAAAATAAACATAATTACAAATGTTTCAGTACTGACATTACTAAAATTATTTGATCAATTATGACCAAGCATATCAATTGAAAAGAAAGTGACGACATCGAATTAAAACATACCATTCACAGCTGGTAATTGTAATTTTTTTAATGTTGTCAAGAGAACGCTTTATAGATCAGCTTATTTCTTATGTCTACACACATTGATATTGTTTTTAATGTTGCTAGTAATACTAAAATATGAAACAAATCTCCCTTTATCATCAACTACGAATTGCAACATGCGTCTGAGACATTGTCAGACATGCAAACTGTGAAAAGGCAATAATTGTTTTCAATCGTTGTAGCGACACACCCGAGTAGAGCGACCTGTCAAGTATTGTTTCATTTTGCTACACGCCAAGCATATGTTTGTCTTGAAGCATTATCATCGCTGCGATATAATTAACAAAACAAATCACCAGTTACTTTTCAATCAGGTGTTTGGAAAAATATGTTTATACAGGGTGTCCCAGAAAAAATTACCGAGTGAATTAAATTGAACGTAAGTCGAGAAATAGACATCAGAATCATAAAATTCAAAATGTAGCGCATAGCCTATTTTGTTGTGCATCACATACGAAAATTTTATTTGATTCAGTTCACTGGTTCTGAAGAAATGAACGATTGCATAATGCGTGCATCAATGCAGTTCATTCCAAGTTTGATCAACAGGCGCTTTTTTCATACTCACTTCCCGCCTCCTAGAGTTTGTGTATCTCATTAAATTCAGTCCACATTATCTATTAATATCCGGAGGTGTTATGTCACTCATGCTTTCACTGAAGATGAATAACAGTTTGTCCGAGAAAACTTTGATTTCTGCAATTGGAAGTTCTCCAACTTCAATTCTTTAGGTTGTGCAAATATACTTTACAAAGAACATTTGAGCCAAGAATGACAATGATCAAGTGATACAGTTTTACGTGTGTTTCTTGATACCACGCAACATTCATGTTGAAGTTTTAACAGATTTAAACTTTGCATTACAATTTCTTGGAAATATTCCGAAAACAATAATGTGTGTGAGAAATTTTAAAGCGAGCTGGAATTCTTTATGTAGTAATTCTTTAAGCAACATTTATATTAACATTAACGAAAAAAGATATTTACAAATACCGAGCATCATCTTACATGCAAGCTTTAATTTTCAATATCGTGCAGGTTTTCAAATTTGAACAAAAACCTAATTAAATATTTTGCAAGAAACAGTTTGTTTAAAAAGAACGAAAAGGACTTCATAAAACAAAATATGTAGCCCATTTTAAGCACAGTTTAACCACTGGTGCGCATTTTGTTGAATGATCTTTCTTTCTAACTTGGAATGAAGTGAATTGACACATGCGTTATGTAATCGCTTATTTCTTTGCGATCAGTCAACAGATTCCAGTAAAATTGGCATATAAAATGCAGAATAAGATGAGCTACACGCTGATGTTTAGATTTTTGGATTTTGATGTATATTTCTCGACTTACGTCCAAATTCATTTGCCCGCTAATTTTTTTTCTGGGACACCCTGTATGCTTAAATGCTTATTATGAGATAACATGAAACGCTTAAGTCGTGTATTTTTAGACATCAATTCTTTAACGTCGATATACGAATTCATTGACACCTCCATTTCAACGCTTTTATCATTTCCATTGCAACGTCGATTTCCAAAGACCTTGAAATTAATTTGATATCGTTGATCCATTACATATAATCTTCACTTTCAGAGAGTGGTATCAACGATAATATTACTCATATTGAACATGGTTTTACTTTTCTCTGTCGAGCTGTCGTTTTTTTAATGCATTTTCAATTTATAGTCAATGTCATATGGATTTGATTATTCGAAAAAACGAGCTTTCTTATTACAGTTTATCATTTAGAACTTAATCAAATCCACATGCATTTGAAACATCAATAATATTCTTCTCTGATAAATGATAAGGTTTTTCATTTTTAAAGCAATTGAACTCTTCAATATGGAAATAATGCAGGTTTATTAAAAATAGTGTATGATATATCGTCATTATACAATTTTACTGTCTTAAAGTTGGGTCTGGTTTTTATTTGTTTTTCAACACCCTGATAATGTGTCGAAATTAATGCTGCCATGATGAATGTTCCACGCGGGAATTGATTATAATATGCCATGTCCGTTCCTCCTGATATACGTGGCTAACAAACCGGATATTCTCTACGATGGATCAACTAATAGATAGTACTCGTATACTTAACGAACGTTCGCAGCGATTCTATTTTTGTTTGGCAGTGATCGTCAGCAAGACTATGTAACCAGAATGAAAGTTATTGTACATGTAGTTTTGTTAAACTTTGATTTTCTTGAATTTACTTTGGTTATTGGTCTGATTGTATTTTTTCATGCAAAAGGTCAGGGTAACGTAATGGTATTATTGCGGAACACATACAAAATATCTGCGAATTTACGCTACTATAAAGTGCCGCCGATGATTTATCCGTAATAAAGAGATGGCAAGGTGTTTTTGCATGGACAGACATCGTTGTTTATTTTCAATTTCGTCTTCAGGGAATAAAAAATCGAAATCTTTTTTTAAAGTTCTTTCGATCTAACGCTTCTTATCGACATGCTTGTAATAATAAACTCGTACTCATGTAGTTTCGATTTGGACGTTATACATTACGTACTGCTTTATAATTTACAAATGTACATGTACAGAATAATGCAATAGTCTCAAACTACTTCTTGATTGAAATTAAAATAAGTGTGCGTTACCATATTGCATTTAGTAATTTGAGCGACAACTCTTGTTCATTCCCGGTGTTAACAATATCATTATAATTACACTTTCTAAAACAGTTCTATAATTTTGCACATTGTGTTTTCTTTTTGCGAATAGGTAATAGGTAATAGGTGCCCACATACATCGATACTTTGAATAAGACATGTCTTCGTTACATTATCATCACGTTTATACGTCACACCATCACGTTTATACGTCATCATCACGTTTATCGTTTCTCTGTTACATTATGAAAAAAACCCGAGATAATTAAAGTCAGGGAGATTAGTGGAGTCTTTTCTATATTCTCACTTTTTGTCATAATTACGTGCCTTTTCCAATTACCTACACAATATATAACAGCCGAACTGACCTATATGTCCATGCAAGCGTTTTAATGATTTCTTTCAAGTGAACGGCTTAAAGATTGGTCCATAACCGAATAATAATACTAATAATTATAATGAGAATCTCCGCAGTTAATGCATTTAATGTAAGGCAGTTTTGTATATACACGTACTGCCCCAATTTATATTTTGTATAATTGGTGAATCTTGAACATCTTTTTATCATAGTAATGCGTAAACAATGGTAACAACCATTAAGGGCATTCGAATGGATCATTTTAGAGTTGAACGTGAAGCTTATAATGAGTTTTTGGACTTAGTTAAATTCATGTTCTGACTGAGCCTGCAGACACATAGCCATTAGTGTTTTCTATTTTTGTCTGATACCTTTTATCTCGCTCTTTCTCATTCACCACACACACACGTCTTTTTCACCGTTACAGCACCATTGTTTTGTTGTTTAGACACTCGCACATAAACTCTCATCACAACATTTATTGTGCTCGAATCTATAGACAATCGTGACAGATTTGCCTCCACATTCGTTTGTAATACAGTTTGCGAAAGACAAATGATATTAGTATCAAGCTAGATTACCAGCAAACCAGTAAGGACAAACATACGACATACTTGCATCCATGCGTATATTCAAGAAAATCGAACTCACCATGGTTAAAATATAGTATACGCACAGTTGCAATTTTTAAATCATCATGCGCTATTGCCAAGAACGTATTCTTCCATGCAAACATTTACTCGCGCACCATGCTCACAACAAGGCATCCTTGTAAAATTAACACACACACACCCCACACATCGACGAATTTAAACTCTCTTCCAAACGTACAGCACACACATAGTGGCAGCACACGGCTTCCCTCTACAAACCTCTCCCCTACACCCCCCCCCCGACCCCACATACACACATACCCGTGCGCACACCCCCACACGACACCTACCAATCCATACACTCCCAGTGGCGTAGCCAGGTTTTCGGAACAGGAAGGGGCCAAAATTTGTGAATGAAAGGACACAGAACATGATATGAACGTCAGTGATCCCCCAGCCTTTTCCCACCACCTTTCACTGCCGTGCTTACAATTTGTGCTTAAATGTGCCCAAACATGGTTGTTGTTGTGGTGGGGGAAGCAAGTCGTAGATTTGGGCCAAGTGAATGTGTTGCATAGTTAGTCTCGTGGATCGAATGTGATACACCACGGGGCACTCTCACAGAATCGCAGACTAAGCACCACAGATATACACCTGTAACACACCCCACTGTCCAACTCACATCAAGCAAAAATGCGCACACATCAGACAATTGGTACATAATAGTAGAATGTATTACAACTAAAATAATTACGTAACATTTCTAGATTCCTAAAAATGATTTTCTTTATATTTTAACACAATGCTATACATTTATTTTTGCTTAAATTGTATGTTCGTTATTTGGAGGTTCCAGAGCCAGAAATAGCACGTTTTACGCATATAAATGACCTCACAAAAAGTAACTAAGTTGTTGTGAATATGCCTATTAGTTAACGTTAAATCATCATTAGAAACATGTGGTGAATGACGTGCATTCTCTAAATTCAGTAAATTTCCACCGTCAACCGTGTAATTGAATGGGATTATTTTGAAATTTTAAAACGCTTGAAATATCTCAAACAAATAGGCCTATGTTAATAAATAATATATATACAAGCTAAAACCGTTGGGGTTCGATAACGAACCCCACAAAACTAACCGAGTATATGGAAAATGCCATACGGCCGGGCGGTTTCACAAGTTGCCGGCTCTATCATGCCACTCGCCGCCTGATTAGAAATATAATTACAGATATTTTGACACAGGCTAACATATCACAATGCCTATTAAAAGAAGTGTGCGTCTTTACGCCCAGACGACTTAAGCTAGTCGTAGATCTGACCTTTGCGCTCATTTTAGTGATCAAAATGTAACCCCAGCACCTATCAACGACCCTCAAAAATCATCATAGAAAGGGTGGTTAGGGTTGGTGAGGTCCATCATATATTTCTACAGTAAATTCCCATTTTGTCATTTCGTTCTTGTTAACTTGTAAGCTCAGTAGTTCTAGGTTTAATAACATGTTATTATCGAACTAAATCGTGTGAATTGGATATTACCATGCGCGTAAAAATAAACCACCTTCTTTCTTCATGTTATATGTTAAGAATGCGATAAAATTACATAAGCTATAGGCGAATTTATAACGACTGAGTTACTTTTTGTCAGGTATTACATTATTAGTATCTATGTTCGCACACTTGCACACTGTACACTTGTTTCGTTGCTTTTGTGTCTCGTTGCAAGATTGTTCACAGTAGTGTTAAAAACATTGTTGCTGTCATGCATATAGTAATTGCATGAGTTTTCTGCTTACGTAACTGGATACAGTGACACATATGGCGCCATGAGAACGCTTAAATACAGTCCGATGCTTCAGATGCGGAAGACGCTGCGGAATTTTAGCCGTTGCCATCTGTCACTACGGCAAAATAAAACCACAAGACAACGGACTATAATGCTGCCCCACACACACAGGCTACTTAGTACCGTCGTTGTTAACACATTCCTCGTACTTCGTGATCCACAGCCTCATCCCCACACTTTTCTAAAAAAAAGTTGAGATTTGTATATCACTGGATACCTCTGGCTACATAATGTTTATGTACCAAATATTTCTTGCAGGTTAATTCGTTTAGCAAAAATATCGCCAAATTCGAATTTCGTTCTGGTATACCAGAACGAAATTACAACATTGGCCTATGGAGCAGTGTAATACACATAATCACATAATCATGCATAACTCACAAAAGCAAAATCAGAATCAACTGAAATTTTGGGAATAAGCTTTTTTCGTGGATATCTACTGACAAATGTCATAAAAAGAGGATGCTAGGATCACGAAATCCTCCTTTTAATAGTAATATTCCGTTCTTAACAATAAAAGTAAGTTATCTTGTCAAGACCGGGTAGATGGAAATTGATCCCAGGAGTATTGCAAAACGAGCTCACGTGAAACCAACCTCTATAATCGCATCCTGGCGATGCATCATAATTTCCAGTTACTTAAACACTCTCCAACTAAATATTTCGCATACAAACATCCAAACCTTGCCTAAAATAGCCATATACGGGTATGAAAACGCTGTGATATATTTATATATATACATATCATTTAATCTGCCCGATTAAACGTCAGTATTCTGATAGAGACGCAGTACGCAGTACTGATATAATCTCTATGTAGCTATTACACGATCTGTTTCAATATTCGTCTTGCGTATTTCACTTTATATTATACACCACATTACCGTACAATAAATATTTATTTTACACACGTAATAACGTCATATCTCCGTTTATATCAGAACTTTTAGAGCACACCGCGCTAATGAACCTCGTCGAAGCAGCAATTTATCTTATCCACAATCTATCACATAATAATAGCGTATCGTTGGCTGATTTAAATTTAAATTTTAATCTCTGTATGGCGTCAACACTGTTAATTAAATTAAATCTAACCCTAAACTCAAACTTGCCACTTGTCGCTAATATTATTACTGTCCTTAATTTTGCAAATGTGAAGACCAAACTGCTAAAACGTTTTTTCTTTATTTTGAAGGGAATTATATTCATTTTCCAATATTCAGTACATAAACTTCCGATCGATAATTAAGAACAAAAACGTTTCCACCGATAAATCGCTTCTATTTACACACGCATACATGCCAGTAATTGCATTTTCAAACGGATTATCTACAGTGGGTGCACCTAATCCTAAGTTAACAAGAATTAGTGTGTTTGATGTCAGAGCACAAATTATTATATATGCATAAACTAAACGAGTTACTAAGTTATTTTACATCCCATTTCCGCAGCATATAATCAACATTGATATTCTCCACATGGTCTATAATACTGTCATCTAACCGTATTTCACATCCTGTGCACGATTTGTCTTCTTTCACCGTCATTAATATACACTTCTAAGCACCATACAAATTGTTATGCATTTTACACTTATTTTCAATTAGACACCCAGACTCGCTCGGACGTGTTCAAAGGTTTCAACACCTTATTGTCCACATGAAACAATACATTGCCGTTTGCCAGGTTTCCGATAAATGTAATACGGATACAGAGGCACATTGTCGATTTTACGGTGTCCAAACACTAGTTTCATTGACTGGAAGCATAGTTCTGGATTTTTTTGAATGTGTACTATCAAATTGTCTTAAAAAGTAATAGACCGGCGTGAGCTCATCAGAAAAGTTTCCGTTAATGATCATACATCTTTGACGACAACTTCATTATATCGAGTCCTCTGTGATGCGAAGCGTAATTGCGGATTATGCAAGGTTCGGTTGTCCGATAATGTGAAAGCAACGCTAATACCTTAGATGCAAACTTTGATTGGAAACCGATAACACTAATACTCTGCTTCTATCAGTCCAACGCTAAATCAGCGTGTAAATCATAAACCGTGTTTTCCTTGATGTGATTTTATGTACCATGTCCATGATGAAAATTTCACTTTACGTTAAAGTAATCATATATTGTAGTGTCAATCAAGCCAATTTAACGTCAGTTATACGCCAAATGTTACTTCCATTTTCTGATCAATCATCATCAGTTGAGTGTCTGAATTACCATGACACTGCAACGCCAATATCAAAGGTGTACATTGTCAGAGCTGTAATTCCAAATGCATTGCGTTGGCGGGTTCGTTTCTTAAGCTGCCAAACAGGTAATATATGAGACCTCGATTTTACACAGTATTTTAGCCAATGTGGCTTATTGTTTTGGTTAATAAATATTTAAGAGTCGTATATACCGTTGGATATA